>NW_012102031.1:13948350-13950081 GCF_000951045.1 Mandrillus leucophaeus
TGAACTCAGGAGGTGGAGGTTACAGTGAGCCAAGATTGCGCCACTGCACTCCAGCCTGGGCAACAGAGAGAGACTCGATCTCAAAAAAAAAAAAAAAAAAAAATCACCCAAAATTTCACAACTAGAAATAATCATGCTCTTACAGGGGAACATCTTTCAAGATCTCTAGATACTCAAATCTGATTTTACTCAAACTATTTTCATTTATTTATATACTTATTTATTTGAGATGAAGTTTCACTCTGTCACCAGGCTGGAGTGCAGTGGCATGGTCTCAGCTCATTGCAACCTCTGCCTCCTAGGTTCAAGCAATTCTCCTGCCTCAGCCTCTCGAGTAGCTGGGATTATAGGCACAAGCCACCATACCCAGCTAATTTTTTGTATTTATAGCAGAAATACAAGGTGTCACCATGTTGTCCAGGCTGGTCTCAAACTCCTGGGTTCAACAGATTCACCCGCCTCAGCCTCCCAAAGTGCTGGGATTACAGGTATGAGTCACTGTGCCCGGCCTCAAACTACTTTTAAAACATATCGTACCAGCTACAAGATCACCTGAGGAAAGTTATAAAACATTAACAACTGAAAAACAATATAAATACTATTTACTTAAGAGACTAAGTCATCTATCTAAAATTTTGTCTTTTGATCTCCCCAAAACAAGTTATTTTGACTGAGTCAGTCATACAGGTAGTCATTTAGTAAAATAAATGTATCAAACTAGCTAGATACCCTTTGTACATTATACTGCTATTTTAGTACATGTAATACTTATAATATTTTATTTAAGAAGTGACACTTACTATTATATTATGACTTCCCTGAGAGTGGAATCACATTTTACTCTCATTATTATCTCATCCAATGCCTAGGCACAATGTCTGGCACAGATTAAATAGCCGATGTATAAAGAATGAATGTTTAACACATACATAGTGTTTGTTATGTGCCAGGCATTGTTCTAAACATTTTAGATCAGCGGTTTTCAAATTATGGTCCCTAGACCAGCAGTCAAGAGCATCACTTGTAACTTGTCTGAAATGCAAATTCTTACATCAGAATATTGAGGTGAGGCTTGACAACCTGTGTTTTAACAAGTCCTCCAGGTGATTCTGATGCAAGCTAAAGTTTGAGAACCACTGCTTTAGATTATTAACTCATTATCAAATAACCTTAACAAGTGGATTCTATTATTATCCCCATCTTATATGCAAAGAAACTAAGGTACCAAAAGGTAGGTTACTTGCCAAAGGCCACACGGGTATTAAGTGACAGAACTGGGATTCTTCAGACCATCTGACTCCAAAACTTGAACTTCTAACTATATTGTACTGCCCATCAGTGAGGAACAGTCAGGAAATGTCACTAAATGAGTGGATGAAGGGGGAATGAATGAGCACTGTTCAGTATAACAGTGATGGCCTTCTCCCCCTTTCAATCTGTCCAAATATTTAGGGCCTTCAAAGCTCAAAAGCTATTTTCTCTCAAAAGATTTCTCTCATGTTCCTCACAGGGTATAGTGCCTCCTTTCCCATACTTCCCATTGCATATGATCATTATCTTTCTTTAGGCATTCATCACTTTCTAATGAGCATTATAAGGGTGATCAAAATATCTCTGATATTTTTACATTAAAATATCAAATTGACATAAAAAATCAATATATAGGCTGGGTGCAGTGGCTCATGCCTGTAATCCCAGCACGTTGGGAGGCTGAGTTGGGCAGATCACTTG
>NW_012102031.1:13954801-13956209 GCF_000951045.1 Mandrillus leucophaeus
TCTCTACTAAAAACATAAAAAATTAGCCAGGCGTAGTGGCAGGCACCTGTAATCCCAGCTACTCGGGAGGCTGAGGCAGGAGAATAGCTTGAACCCGGAAGTTGGAGGTTGCAGTGAGCCAAGACCATGCTGCTGCACTCCAGCCTGTGCAGCAGAGAGAGACTCCAAAGAAAAAGAAGAAAGGAAAGAAGGAAGGAAGGAGAAAAGAAAAGAAAAAGAAAGAAAAGAGAGAGGAAGAAAAGGAAGGAAGGAAGGAAAGAAGGAGGGAAGGTGGGAAAGAGAGAAAGAAAGAAAGAAAAGAAAAAAAAATTCAGAATCACAATTTCATATCAAAGGACTAAAACTTTACTGCCACTTTGTGGCCATTTTGATTACTGCATATAAACTCATACATTAATTGAGTTCATTTATTTATGCATTCATTCAAAAATAGACATGGCTGCTATCAGGGAACATTCAGACTACCAGGGAAGAACAACAGTAAACAACAAAAACATAGCAAAGATAGCTATATCATTATCATCGTGTTCATTGCTATGAAGCAGCAGCATGGGGTGCTATGAGAACATAAAATAAAGGAACCACCTAGGCTGGGGAGGAGGGTGTCAGGGAAGGCCTCCCTAGGGAAGTAAATATTTAAGCTGAGACTTGAAAGATAAATTTGAGTTAGCCAGGCAAGGTGTACGGGGCAGGGGAGAGAAGTTTCTAGGCAAGAGGAACAATATATGCAAAGGTAAAAGGAGCTTGGCATGTTCTAGATTGCTTGTGTGGCTTGAACATGGGAACAACTGTGATACCTTGGAAGGCAGATAGGGATCATATAGGCCTTGCAGACCATGTGAAGGTTTATTTTAAAAGCTGTGGAAAATGTTTAGACAAAAGAACAATATGATCAGACTTGCGTTTCTGAAAGTATGCAGTGTGAACAGTGGATCAGAATGGTGAGGAACTGAGAATGCGAATAAGGAAACAAGCTAGGTAACTATATACAATATAATCTCTTTTTTTACAATAATTATATACAACACTGATATGTGTTTATTTTAAAGAATTCAAGCATAATATAAAGTACAAAATAAGTATAAAAATCACCCAAAATTGAAACCCCATCTATACTTAAAAATACAAAAATTAGTCAGGCGTGGTGGCACACACCTATAGTCCTAGCTACTCGGGAGGCTGAGGCAGAAGAATCACTTGAACTCAGGAGGTGGAGGTTACAGTGAGCCAAGATTGCGCCACTGCACTCCAGCCTGGGCAACAGAGAGAGACTCGATCTCAAAAAAAAAAAAAATCACCCAAAATTTCACAACTAGAAATAATCATGCTCTTACAGGGGAACATCTTTCAAGATCTCTAGATACTCAAATCTGATTTTACTCAAACTATTTTCATTTATTTATATACT
>NW_012102031.1:13957610-13971220 GCF_000951045.1 Mandrillus leucophaeus
CTGGCCAACATGGTGAAACACCGTCTCTACTAAAAATACAAAAATTAGCCAAGTATGGTGGTGCATGTCTGTAATCTCAGTTACTTAGGAGGCTGAGGCAGGAGCATTGCTTGAACCTGGGAGGTGGAGGTTGCAGTGAGCCAAGATCGTGCCACTGCACTCCAGCCTGGGCGACAGAGTGAGACTGTCACACACTCACAAAAATAAATAAATAAATATGTAAAGCCCAATATGACATAGATGCTGGCCAGTCAGAAAGGATGCCAATTTAGCTCTAGAGCTGGGCTCCTGGAAGCAAACCTTGGACTAGATATTAACCTTTTGGTTACTGGATTTTGGAGTGTTCTGGAGAGATCCCAAAAGAGACACTGGTAAAGTGACGTGGAGGATATTGATAGGGAGCCACATGAGGTCTCAGAAAAGCAGCAATTTACCATTCAATACAGAAATATTTCAATATTTTAAGAGCAGATACAGCTGAGTCAGCATATAACAGCTGATCATCAGCCCTGCATATGAATATCACTTATCTTCTGCCAAGGTCTATAAGCTCTTTCCCACTTCTGTTTTATCTTTGTATCCCTAGGTCCCTCTGGTCAGTGTTGAATAAATCATAAGTAACAAATGTGCAGTGGAAATAGAAATATATGAATGTGCTAAATAATCTAGTGTAAGGCTTCCTGACCTCAAGATTTCTTAATTAAAAACAAGATTTCTTAAAAAAAAAAATCAAGAACTGAGGAGTAAAAAGAAGACATAGATGGAGAAAATGGGGAAAAGCAGTGGTGGAAATTTCAAATATTTATAGGCCTTGGCTGCCACTGGAGAGCAGCAGCCATGGCTCTGCTCTACCTTACAGCCATGGGACTCAACAAGGGCCACAAAGTGGCCAAGAATGTGAGCAAGCCCAGGCCCAGCTGCCACCACAGGTGCCTGACAGGTGCCTGACCAAACACACCAAGTTCATGCGGGATATGATCCCAGAGGTGTGTGGCTTCACCCTGTATGGGCAGCATCCCATGAAGTAGCTCAAGGTCTCCAAGGACAAATGGGCCTTCAAGTTCATCAAGAAAAAGGTGGGAACACACATCCGCACCAAGAGGAAGTAGGAGGAGCTGAGCAATGTCCTGGCCGCCATGAGGAAAGCCGCTGCCAAGGACTGAGCCCCCTGCCTTGCCCTGCCCTCTGCTCATAATAAAAGCTCCACAGGAAAGAAAAAAACAGAAAGAAAAAATAAATTTCATTTATATACATCTTGTCTCTTCAACTAGGACTAGAGCCTCCATTCTGTACGCCCTTCATAGCTGTCTTGGGCAGCATGAAAGATCAGATGCACTTAAAATTTAAGCTATATATTTTTTTAAATCTGAGGTACAATACTAGTACAATACTACCTATTGTAAAGGAATAGATTATACTTATGAACTAAATATAGTTACCAAAATAACTAAGACAGAATAAAAAACAATTATTCAAGTCCATTTTTTTCCTTTCATATCTGCAAATTGAATCACCACTATTCTAAATACGTTCAATGCACTAAATGCCAGATTCTTGTCTCTCCTGTCCCACATCCTGTGGATCTCTTCCAGTGACTTCAGAGGAAACTCTGTGGTCAAAAAGATATGAGTATGTAAAAGAGAAAAATGAGTTTTCTTTCTAATTGATGCAAAGGAGACATCAACAGGACAATAAAGACATAAGATAACAAGAAATTAGTTTATGAATGCAAACGTAGACACTTATACTGTTAAATACAACGAAATAAAAGTCTAATTTCTTTTTATAAAGAATAAAAGACAAGCCTTTGATTCCGGTGTAAGTTTAAAAACATTCTTACGTATCTCTTTTCCAAAGCATCAAAACAACCTTGAATCCTGTCAAGAAATAAATGTTTGATGTCAATTGGACCACATGCGAAGCCAAAATAATTCCAACTACAGAATTCATTTGCACTTTTTGCTTTGATGTACATTAAGTTGATAACCATCTTACCTTTCCCATTTAATCACTTTTTTAAACTTCCAGCAACTTTTAATATGTTGATAGAACTTTATAAGTAGTAATGAGCAATTTTGTGGTAGTGAACCAAATTTTTTTGGATCCCATGTTTAGTACACTGACACACATATGATGAATTATCAGTTTTTTAAATTTCTGTGGGTACATAGGTATATATATTTAGTATTTTATCACAGTTTTTATTTTTATATAAGTCAATTTTCTTTCAAAAACAAAGCTAAATCAGTGTCTTAAAATTATTAATATTGATAATTAAAAATATTGAATAATTCTTACAAATTCCTAGAAAATTATTTTTTAAAAAGAAAGAGGGAAAGCAGGCCAGGACAATGGCTCACACCTGTAGTCCCAGCACTTTGGGAGGCCAAGGTGGGCGGATCATGACGTCAAGAGATCGAGACCATCCTGGCCAACATGGTGAAACCCCATCTCTACTAAAAATACAAAAATTAGCTGGGCATGATTGGCGTGCACCTGTAGTCCCAGCTACCCGAGAGGCTGAGGCAGGAGAATCGCTTGAACCTGGGAGGCAAAGGTTGCAGTGAGCCGAAATCGTGCCACTGCACTCCAGCCTGGGCGACAGAGGGAGACTTAGTCTCAAAAAAAAAAAAAAAGAAAGAAAAAGAAAAGAAAAGGAAAAAGAAAGAGGGAAAGTAGGAAAGAAGAAATGGTTTTTTAAAAAAATGGTCTTGGCCGGGCGCGGTGTCTCATGCCTGTAATCCCAGCACTTTGGGAGGCCGAGACGGGCGGATCACGAGGTCAGGAGAACGAGACCATCCTGGCTAACACGGTGACCGTCTCTACTAAAAATACAAAAAAAAAAAAAAAAAAAACACTAGCCAGTCGTAGTGGTGGGCGCATGTAGTCCCAGCTACTCAGGAGGCTGAGGCAGGAGAATGGCGTGAACCCGGGAGGCAGAGCTTGCAGTGAGCCGAGATCACACCACTGCATTCCAGGCTGGGCAACTGAGCAAGACTCCATCTCAAAAAAAAAAAGAAAAAGAAAAAGAAAAAAAAACTTACTAAATAAAGCATTATGGGTAATTTCAGCCATGATAAAAATAATGTTGTTCAACTTTTATAGAATTTCTATTACTTACCATCTGATAATATGCAGTGACCCAGGACATTTTTTATCTTCTCGGAGGATTTTTAAACTGAGGTCTACAAAAACAGAAACATAGTCTATTTTTATCTACTAAATGACTGCTGTACTGAAATTGTCCATGCTAAATAGGGTATTTCCTTTAACTATTTTATTTATATAATTTATTTAGTTTTATAGCTTATAAAAACATTTTGGATCTCTAAACATCTACTTTAAAAACAAATCCTATGTTAAGAAGTAGCTTAGTCTCAATTTTGATTACAGTTAGGAGTTTCCCCCTTCTACAATGTAGCACAACTGAGTTGGCTCCAAAATCCATTTGTGTCCCTTCTTTGCCTCTGTAGAATTCTAAGTAATTATGAGGTAGTGTTGAGACTATGTCCATTGACCAACTTAAAATATACACCTCAATCTCAGTCATTTCCCTGTTATTTCTCTCCCTCTCAATGAAAAGAAAGGAATGAAAAATTTCACATGGATTATTCTCAAATACTTACTTTATCTGAAATCTAACTACCTTTTTACACTTAGGAAGAATAGGAATATCATATTAAGAGTCTGGGTTTAGGCCGGGCACGGTGGCTCACATCTGTAATCCCAGCACTTTGAGGGGCTGAGGCAGAGAATTACTTGAGCCCAGGATGTCGAAACCAGCCAGGGCAACCTAGTGAACCCTCACCTCTAAAAAAAAAATTAAAAAATTATCTGGGCATAGTGGCACATGCCTATAGTCCCAACTACTCAGGAAGCTGAGGCAGGAGGATCACTTGAGCCTGGAAGGTCGAAGCTGTAATCCTATAATGATCATGTCGCCACACTCCAGCCCGGACAATGAAATGAGACTCCGTCTCTAAATAAATAAATAAATAAATACAATTTTGGCTTAAAGTAGTCCAAGATCAGTCACTGATTTATGTGTGATTTTGCATAAGTAACTTCACCTTTTCATATTGTTTTCCTGTCCTAAAATTGATGTTACCTGTATCTCTATTGAGGGATATGAAAATTATCCTGTGTTGATATAACATTCAGAAATTACAAGAGAGTGACACAGGAGTACTAAGCATTTTTATGATGTATATTACTTTAAGAACAAACACTGAAAGGGAGACATATCACTTCCACAATAACTGTCACAAAAAATAAAGCTATAGGGAATGGTATCATTGCCATTGCCTAGGGTAGTGACTGGCACACAGTATGTGCTTATTACCAAAAATATGTCTTTCTCAATTCTATGTTCTAGACACGAGGGGAAACTGCAAATATATGTTAGATATAAACACATTCACTCTTACAAGTTTGTATCTCATAGACCAAAAGATGTCATAATACAAATGAGGTTGTTGTGATTGCAAATACCATGTTTATGTGCTTATAGCACACATGCATTTTATTGATGCTCTTACATTGCTTAATATTTTTTTCTTTTTTGAGACAGAGTCTCACTGTATCACCGAGGCTGGAATTCAGTGGTGCAATCACAGCTCACTGTAGCCTTAAGCCCCCACGCTCAGATGATCCTCCCACCTCAGCCTCCAGAGTAGCTGGAACTACAGGCACCCACCACCACGGCCAGCTAATTTTTTGTATTTTTTATAGAGACAGGGTTTCACCGTGTTGTTCAGGCTGCTCTTGGACTCCTAGGCTCAAGCAATCTGCCCACCTTGCCTTTCAAAGTGTTATGATTACACTTTGGATTACAAGCATGAGCCACCGTGCCCAACCAAGAGAATTAGACTAAAATGAGGCCAAGGTATATCATTAAATACAGACGTAAGAAATTTTAAATTAGATTTTGAAAAATAACATCTTACAAGGCAACTTGTAGCTCTCTATATTTATTTTCAAAATGATAGTTCCTATTTTAGTGACAAGTCAACAAGATTCACAATACAGCTTTTTAAAAATTTTTTTAAATACTTTAAGTTCTGGAATATATGCGCAGAACGTGAAGTTTTGTTCATGAGCCATGGTGGTTTGCTGCACCCCTCAACCTGTCAACTAGGTTTTAAGCCCTGCATGCATTAGGTATTTGTTCTAATGCTATTCTTTCCTTTGCCCCCTATCCCCCGACAGGCTCCAGTGTGTGATGTTCCCCTCCCTGTTTCCATGGGTTCTCATTATTCAACTCCCACTTATGAGTGAGAATATGCGGTGTTTGGTTTTCTGTTCCTGTGTTAGTTTGCTGAGAATGATGGTTTCCAGCTTCCTCCATGTTCCTGCAAAGGACATGAACTAATTCTTTTTTTATGGCTACGTAGTTTTCCATGATGTATATGTGCCACATTTTCTTTATCCAGTCTATCATTGATGGGCATTTGGGTTGGTTCCAAGTCTTTGCTATTGTAAATAGTGCTGTAATAAACATATGTGTGCATATGTTTACCCATTTATAATCCTTTGGGTATATACCCAGTAATGGGATTGCTTGGTCAAATGGTATTTCTGGTTCTATATCCTTGACGAATTGCCACACTGTCTTCCACAATGGTTGAACTAATTTACACTCCCACTAACAGTGTAAAAGCATTCTTATTTCTCCATATCCTCTCCAGCATCTATTGTTTCCTGACTTTTTAGTGATCTCCATTCTAACTGGCATGAGATGGTATCTCATTGTGGTTTTGATTTGCATTTCTCTAACGACCAGTGGTGATGAGCTTTTTTTCATATGTTTGTTGGCTGCATAAATGTCTTCTTTTGAGAAGTGTCTGTTCATATCCTTTGCCCACTTTTTGATGGGGTTGTTTTTTTCTTGTAAATTTGTTTTAAGTTCTTTGTAGATTCTGGATATTATACCTTTGTCAGATGGATAGATTGCAAAAATTTTCTCCCATTCTGTATGTTGCCTGTTCACTCTAATGACAATTTCTTTTCCTGTACAGAAGCTCTTCAGTTTAATTAGATCCCATTTGTCTATTCTGGCTTTTATTGCAATTGCTTTTGGTGCTTTAGTCATGAAGTCTTTGCCCATGCCTATGTCCTGAATGGTACTGCCTAGGTTTTCTTCTAGGTTTTTATGGTTTTAGGTCTTATATTTAAGTCTTTAATCCATCTTGAATTAACCTTTGTATAAGGTGTAAGGAAGGGGTCCAGTTTCAGTTTTCTGCATATGGCTAGCCAGTTTTCCCAGCACCATTTATTAAATAGGGAATCCTTTCCTCATTGCTTGTTTTTGTCAGGTTTGTCAAAGATCAGATGGTTGTGGATGTGTTGTGTTATTTCTGAGGTCTCTGTTCTCTTCCATTGGTCTATATATCTATTTTGGTACCAGTACCATGCTGTTTTGGTTGCTGTAGCCTTATAATATAGTTTGAAGTCAGGTAGCATGATGCCTCCAGCTTTGTTCTTTTTGCTTAGGATTATCTTGGCCATATGGGCTCCTTTTTGGTTCCATATGAAATTTAAAGTAGTTTTTTTCTAATTCTGTGAAGAAAGTCAATGGTAACTTGATGGGAATAACATTGAATCTATAATTACTTTGGGTAGTACGGCCATTTTCACGATACACAATCCAGCTTTTTAAACAAATAAGATTTTGAAAAATTGTTGAGTACTAGGTACTTGGGTTTTTTGCTTTTTGGTTTTTTGTTTGTTTGTTTGTTTGTTTGTTGTCTTTTGGTTTTTTTTTTGAGATGAAGTTTTGCTCTTGTCACCCAGGCTGGAGTGAAATGGCACGATCTTGGCTCACTGAAATGTCTGTCTCCTGGGTTCAAGTGATTCACCTGCCTCAGCCTCCCAAGTAGCTGGGATTACAGGTGCCCACCACAATGCCCAGCTAATTTTTGTATTTTTAGTAGAGACAGTGTTTCACCATGTTGGCCAGGCTGGTCTCGAACTCCTGACCTCAGGTGACCCACCCGCCTCAACCTCCCAAAATGTTGGGATTACAGGCATGAGCCACCATGCCTGGCCGGTACTTGTTTTTATAATAAGAGAAGAAAAGGGGCCAGAAACAGCTTGTAATATAAGGAAATGAGATGATAAGTTTAAGAGCACTGAAACAAAAGGAATGAAAGTAGAAGACCTGGCAATTGAGAAAAAAGCCAGAACTGATTAGAATAATAATTATCTTAATATCCATGTGAATCAACAAGTGAGTTTGGCTTTTTTTTTCCCCCAGCATTTTTGTATATGTTAACAGAGAGAAAAGGTTTTCACCTGGTTCCTTTGAACTTCCTCAGTGCCAAAGTGTACCTTAAAGAATAAATTCAATTGAGGCACAAAATAGTGCAAATCTACAGCATTCAAATAGATTTTGATCTAGCTATTGCTTTTATACTGGACTTATGCAAACAGATTTCTTTTTTCTTCCATCTGTCACCTGGCATCTAGCCAGGAACTAGTAATTCCTATAAGTAAAATCACTACACACAGTAAAATTAAAATGGAAAAATGGATTAGCAAATTGGTCTTGAAGAACAGGCCCTTAAGTTGGAATTAGCATACTTTGTGAGAATTTGTCTATTTCTGCTAAATAGAGAAAGGGGCTACAACAGCCAAAGAGACTAGTTAGTTTAACTTTACCATCCAAATGGCGTTCTCCATAAGAGCTCTCTGGAAACAGGCCCCTTAGGTATGTTATACATGAGATGGAAGTAGCAAAAAGTTTCTTCACCATTTTCAGGGACTCATGCTCATTAGTGATTTGGGATGGGAAAACTGTTTCCTGGAAAAACAATGGAGGTGAGAAAAGATTAGTATTCTTTAATATATTCAGTTCAGCACATCATTACCACAGATATAATGAAAAGATTTCTCAGAACTTCAAATTTGATACATTTGAAGGTAATCAAAAAGAAACAGTGCTTTGAATATTACATTAAATTAGATCTTCATAGGCAAGGCAGAGCAGAAAGGCAGAAACAATTACCCAAGTAATTCAAGACTAAAACAATTTATTTCACAATGATCCATGAAACTGGAGTTTTACTATGATTATATAATCTCCTTCTCTCTCATACACTCCTCGGACCCTACTGCAATCTGGATTTTACTCCTTTCCTTTCTACACTATTCTCTTCAAAGTCACCAAGTACAATCCTATAGTTGACCTCTTCTCATCCCTCATAATATGTAACTTCTTTATATTATCTGACACTGTTACCCACATACTCTCTTTTCCTCTCCAAGGTGCTATAACACTATTTTGGTTTTTCACCTATTCCTACGTATCTGTCTCAGTCTCTTTTATTTTTTTCCAGTTGTTCTGCTCTTTAAATGTTGGTTATCCCCCAGGATTCTGTCTTCAGGCTTTTTCTCTTTTATAGCTGTCTTCATGAATAATCTCATCTAGTTTCATAGCTTCGGCTATAGCCTATACAGAAAGGATTTAGGGTTCCTATTTCTGTTATGAGTTCCAGTTCTATATTTTTATTTCCTGAACATCTGTACCTAAACTACTTTGTAGATCACTTAAACTCAGTTTATTTCTGCCACCCCTGGCTAAAACCTGATCCCAAGTCTCATTCTCAGACTAGTGAATCAGCACTACTCCAGTCATCCAGGTTAGAAGCAGCTTCATCTTTGTCTTCTCTTTCATTCATACCCTACTAAATTCTATTAATTCTCTCTAAAAGAGTTCTCAAATCTATTTTCTCCTTTCCCTTCTCACTGCCACTGGCTTGACTAAGGACATACTTAATTATCTCCTTGATTACTACAGTAGCCCCTGATTTCGTTGCTAACAATTCTTTTATTCAACCTGTCTTCCATATTGCTATCAGAATTAATTTTCAAGGATACAAATCTTATCAGTGTTCGTCCAGGATAGAGTTCAAGTACCTTAGAGTGGGATTTGAGAACTGTCAAAATCTTATTCTTGTTTAGCTCTCCTGCCTCATCTCGTACCCCTTCCTCCCTACCCACACTCCCTTATTCTCTCCCATGCACCCTACTGTCTAGCCATGTGGAATTGCGGCTATTCATCTACTATTCTATTGCCATGTATTTCCATACTTTTGTGCTTTGCTTAAGCCAGAGCTCTGAGGAATACAAAGCTTCTGTAAGATGTCATAGTGTTCTATAAAAAGTATCAATACTAGGAATAGCTTCCTGCTAAATTTTATGTATGTGTATATATATAACATAGTAAACAAACCTAAATCATTGTTCTTAAATGATTAGATAGTCTTCCTTAAGAAATAGTGTGCCGTAAAAGAAGTGTGATAAGAGAGCAACTGGTATATGAATTTGTGACTTTTGCTTCAGTATGTAAGGAGCGTCTACCAAGAGTCATCTTGCATATAGAATATTTGCTGATGGATAGGTTGTGCCAGTATCTCAAATTATCATTTCAACATATGTTTGACATACTATGTTTACTGTATATACAATGTTTATTGTGTTTATGTATTAAAATAAAAATAAAAATTTGATCTGTTTTTCATTATTCTGTGAGGCTGCTTTTTGCTGTTTTCTTTAAGCCAAGCACAAAATATGTCTCATGAATTCCAGTCGGTATTGTGTCAATACATTATAATTTTAAAGTATTTTCTAAATATTAACAAATTAGACTATATTAAACTTTAGAACTTCTGCTCATTAATATACTATTAAGAGCATAGGTCTTACAAAGGACTCATATCCAGAATGTATAAAGAACTCCTAAAATTCTTTAAGAAAGACAGTCAAATAGAAAAGTGTCTATTTGTATGAAAATAGACACTTAATAAAAGAGCATATCCAAATGACCAATAAACAAATGAAAAAGTGTTTAAATTTTATCAGGGAAGTGAGCATTAAAATCACAAGGAGGCCAGGGGTGGTAGCTCACACCTGTAATCCCAGGACTTTAGGAGGCTGAGGTGGGCAGATCACTTGAGGTCAGGAGTTCAAGACCAGCCTGGCCAACATAGTGAAACCCCTGTCTCTACTAAAAATACAAAAATTAGCCAGGTGTGGTGGAGGGTGCCTATTATCCTAGCTACTCGGGAGGCTGAGGCAGTAGAAACACTTGAACTCAGGAGGTGGAGATCACAGTGAGCCAAGGTTGTACCACTCCAGCCTGGGCAACAGAGTAAGACTGTCAAACAAACAAACAAACAAATCACAATGAGAGAATACTACACACCCACCAAAATGACTAAAAGTTTTTAAAAGGATGTAGAATAATAAAAATTCCTAAACACTGGTTGTGGGAGTGTAAATGGGTACAACCTCTTTGGAAAGTTGCTTGGCAGTATATAATAAAGCTAAATAACCACATATCCTATGACCCATATTTGACTCATAGGTATACATCCAACACATATGCTTATATGTTCACTATAGGACATGTATTAGAGTATTCAGAAAAGCATTATTTGTAATAGACCCATGCAGGAAACCACCCAAATGCTCATCAACAGTAAAATGAATAAAACTGTGGTATATGCCCCCGATGGAATACTACATAGCAATGAGAATGAATGATCTATAACTATACCGAGTAATACAGATAACTCTCACTCATAATGCTGAGCAAAAGAAACCAGATACAAATGAGTATTAGTGTATGATTTCATTTATATAAAGTACAAAAGCAGGTGAAACTAATTTATGCTGTTAGATGTCAAGATGGTGGTTTCCCTTGGTGGGGAGAGGTAATAATAACTAGAAGACAGCAGGAGAGGGAGTGCTGGTAGTGTTCTGTTTTCTGATCTGGCTTCTGGCTTACAACAATGTGTTAAGTTTGTAAAAATTCATTTAGTTTTACACTTACACATTATATGAATATATTCAGTAAAAATGTTAGGTGTTTGCTGGTCATATAAGTTTGGAAAATGTTGTCTTATGCAGTTCTTTCGGCCAGGCATGCTCTTTTTCCCATTTCCAAAGTATGAAAAATCTTAATCCAAATATGTATTTAATCTTATTACATTATAGGTACTGTTTTAGGTTCTGAGATGTAGTAGTGAGCAAAACATATAACAATCCTCTCCCTCATGTGGCTTACATTCTGTATCACTCTTAATTCATACTATAAGGATAATACTTATTACCAGTTAATATAATATTTGAAGGCAGAGTGCAGATAAATTCTGACTTTTCCCAACATAGCCAGGGGGCATGGCTAACTCCACATGTCCCTAGGCTTTAGACTCTAATGGCTCCAAAGCAGGTAAGCTGAATAATTTTTAAAAGTCAAAGAAGCAGTTTGTGACATTAAAGCATTTAGCAAACCTAATATCTGACCTAGACCAAATGTCTAAATTTTGAAGATATTTTTATTTTACCAATAATCTTTATTTTCCAAAGATTATTAAAGTCATGTAAACTAAAAGGAACTAAAGTTTTAATTCTTCTGACAAAATATTTGATTTAAGTGCTTATTTTTCTTTAAGCCAATTAATTAGCACTCTTTTATGTAAACACCATACACACAACACATATAAATACACAGACAGAAGATGATCCAGTAATTGTAAGATTTTTCATTTGCCAGTTTTTAAGTTTCTTAATTGGATTACTGGCTTCAGGGTGGAGCCCTTGGAAGAACAGGCTCAGGAAAGCATGTAGTTTCTACGGCCTAATAAACAGGCACAGCTGGAAAGTATAAACAGATTCCCAAAATTAAGGGTCTCGTTTTTATACTGGATCCTGGATCCCCAGAAAAAGAGAGAAATGGCATAGGAAAAGACAGTACAACGCTTTTACCATGCATTTCACTGGAAGGCAGCCCAAAGTCAATCAGCCAATTTTGTAATCAGCCCATCTTATTTCTTATTCTGAGTCAAGACATATGCTAGGTTTTCCTCAGGGAATTCTCTCTCCTCTATGCACATTATCTTCATCATTCAAGGTCTGTCCACCTTCAGCCTTACCTCTTTCATGAGGAATATACAGACCATTCCAGTCCATATGAAATTTCTAAATTCCTACAATTTGCATTGTCTTACTCTTTTTCACATATATATAAATCATATACTGCTTTGTATATTGTCTTAACTCCTAACCAGATTATAAACTTTTGGAAGATGAAGATCATATTTTTGCATTTTATCAGTGAATAACATAGTATTATGAATATTATATTACATAATATTGAGTCTCAATGAATAAACAAATGATGCATTAATGAATGTCATGGGACAAACCAAACTACATGCCTGGCCCTGGGATGCTCCCCTAGACTTCTAGCATCCAAGTTTCTCTCAGTGCTCTCCCTTTCTGTTCTTATAATTACACCATGGTGTGCAACACAAGTTTCCTAACGTTTTAGGAAGTGAATATCTCACCAAGAACCATTCTCTTTAAACATCTTTTTGTTTCTGATTTCTTTTACTCTAGAAGATCTAAATATATTGTATAAACATGAAACAAGCACCCAGTAAGTAACTTTGTAGAAATTAATTTTAATTTTCTGGTCCTTGGTCTATTAGGCAGTTAAAATGTACACATACTCTCCCAGAATATTATGTGCTAATTAACTGATAAAATTGCTGCTTACAAACACACATACAAAAGATTAAAATTATAATTCTGAACTAACTCACTAAATGGTCATTGATTTTCTTTTAATTCTTAACAAATACCTTAGATGCTTTGTGTATTGTGATGGAGTGAGAAAGCTGAGCAGTGGCCATTGTAGAAATGTATCAGGATTATTCCAACAAGTCCAACCTATTAAAAAAATAATTAATTCATTAGAGACCTTGCCAAATACAATGATTCCTCTCTTACTCTACCCAAAAATGAAATTGAAAAAGTCTAAAAGCAAACAAAAAATTAAAATCAAGGACAGTTAAGTATAAACTGTTTTCCCAGATTGTTCAGTTTAGAGAGAAATTTACCAAGCTACATTTTGAAGAAGCAAAGGAAGAATGAATGCTAAGATAATTCTATCAGGCCCTATCTAAACTATAAAATGAATTTGAGTTGAAAAAAGTACTTATTGTTAATTTTCCAAAGGAGAACTATATAATTAAAATTTGATCACACTCTTTGGGAAATAAGTTTAATAAACATTTTTATCTATAATTTTGGCATAAGGTCTCTGGATGAATTTTTCCATCTACTCAATGAAAATTATAAGATTATTTATTTGTTCACAAATATATTTGGAGGAGAAAATACATTGTAAATCACCTAGAGACTCAATATGTATTATTAATCCTTGTCATTCCCTCAGAGTGTAACAATGCTCTCTATATAGCAAAGGCTCAAAAACATTTCCTGAATTAACTTCGGTTGTAATTTATTTGCAACTTCAACTCAAAAGTTAATGTTTATACTTCATACCCATTAAAACAGTTATTCATCCAACTAGCTGAAAAAGAAATCAAGAGAGAAATCTCATTTACAATACCTACCAAAAAATTAGGAATACATTTAAGAAAGTGAAAGATTGCTACAATGAAACTACAAAATGCTGATGAAAGAAATCGAACAGAACACAAAAAGATGGAAAGAAAGAAAGAAAGAAAGAAAGAAAGAAAGAAAGAAAGAAAGAAAGAAAGAAAGAAAGAAAGAAAGAAAGAAAGAGAAAGAAAGAAAGA
>NW_012102031.1:13974455-13976216 GCF_000951045.1 Mandrillus leucophaeus
GGGCGGATCACCTGAGGTTGGGAGTTCAAGACCAGCCTGACAAACATGGAGAAACCCCATCTCTACTAAAAATACAAAATTAGCCGGGCATGGTGGCACATGCCTGTAATCCCAGCTACTTGGGAGGCTGAGGCAGGAGAATCGTTTGAACCCAGTAGGTGGAGGTTGCAGTGAGCCAAGATCATGCCATTACACTATAGCCTGGGCAACAAGAGTGAGCCAAGATCATGCCATTACACTATAGCCTGGGCAACAAGAGTGAAACCCTGTCACTCAAAAAATATATATATATACACACACGCGCACACACACATACACATATACACACACACACGTATATATATATATGAAATGTGTCCAACTCCTCACTTTAGCCATGCTGTTGTCATCTCTACTTTATATCAACCAGTCTCATCTTTTGCCTGTATTGCTGCAACCACCAATTTCCTCTCACTGGTATTCTCCTTCTCCAGTTTGTTCTGTATATTGCAGCCAGAGTTTTTAAATTACAAATTCGACTATGCATTTTCCCAGATTGAAATACTTCAATGGCTCCCCACTACTCTCAGGATAAAATCTAAAACTCTTACCATGGCTTTAAGATTTGACTCATGCCTCCCTAGCCTCAGCTCTAACTATTTTTCCTTATACTTTTATGCACCAGCCATTCTTACTTTCTTTAACTACCCCAAAGGACTACATTCCTTCCAGCTCTCAGGATTTTGTAATATTCCCTCTGCCTGAAACATCCTCCTCCATTCCCAATTCCTACTCATCTCCTAGATATGGTGTATTAGTCCATTCTTGCATTGCTATAAAGAACTACCTAAGACTGGGTAATTTATAAAGAAAAAGGGTTTAATTGACTTGCAGCTATGCAGGCTATACAGGAGGCATAGCTGGGGAGGCCTCAGCAAACTTACAATCATGGCAGAAAGGGAAGGAGAAGGAGGCATGTTTTACATGGCCAGAGGAGGAAGAGAGGGAAAGGGTAGGCGCTATATACTTTTAAACAACCAGATCTCATGAGAACTCGTGATTACGAGAACAGCAATTGGGAAATCTGCTCCCATGATCCAGTCAACTCCCTCCAGGGCCCTCCTCCAACACTGGGGATTACAATTTGATATGAGATTTGGGTGGAGACACAAATCCAAACCATATCATATGGCTTAGTAAAATTTCCTTAAGGAATGACTTCCTGATTCCCACTACCACTACTATGAAGTTTGGATTGTGTGCCCTTCGCAATATATACTGTACCATAGTTGTCTTTAAGTATCCCCTGACCTACCATGAGCTAACATGAGAGCAAAATTGTGTCTAGCTATTGTGTCTGTCTAGCTCATTCTTTATATGTTAAAGCTTTATTTATTTATTTATTGAAAAGGACTCTCACTGTGTCACCCAGGTGAAGTGCAGTGGTATAATCCCAGCTCACTGCAACCTCTGCTTCCTGGGTTCAAGCCCTTCTCCTGCCTCAGCCTCCTGAGTAGCTGGGATTACAGGTGTATGCCACCATGTCCAGCTAATTTTTGTATTTTTAGTAGAGATGGGTTTTCGCCATGTTGGCCAGGCTGGTCTGGAACTCCTGACCTCAAGTGATCCACCCACTTTGGCCTCCCAAAGTGCTGGGATTACAAGCGTGAGCCACTGCATCCAGACTTTAGTTTTTTTAATAGGTATAATTCAGTGGATTTTAGTATATTCACAAAACTGTGCAACCATCTGTTTAATATAGTATAAATCATCAATTTAGTA
>NW_012102031.1:13976546-13980627 GCF_000951045.1 Mandrillus leucophaeus
AAAGAAAGAAAGAAAGAAAGAAAGAAAGAAAGAAAGAAAGAAAGAAAGAAAGAGAAAGAAAGAAAGAAGGAAGGAAGGAGAGAGAGAGAAAGAGAGGGAAGGGAGGGAGGGGAGTGGAGGGGAGGGGAGGGAGGGAGGAAGGAAGGAAGAAAATATGGTGTATATATACACAATTGAATATTATTCAGCCATTTTAAAAAGCATGAAAATCTGTCGTTCACAGCAACAGAGATTAACCTAGATGACATAATGTTAAGTGAAGTAAGTCAGGTACAGAAAGATAAATACCATGTGTTCTCACTCACCTGGGAGCTAAAACAGATGAGCTCTTAGAAGTAGTTATTAGAGGCTAGGAAGGGCAGCAGGGAGGAGGTTGGATAGGGAGAAGTTAGTTAATGGATATAAAATTACAGCTAGAAAGGAGAATACATTCTATTGTTCTGTAGCACTGTAGAGTGACCACAGTTAACAATGATTTATTATATATTTAGAATAGCTCAACATAAAGAATTATAAGTGTTTGAACTGATGGATATGCTTTGACTTGACCATTACATATTATATACATGTATCAAAATATCACTCTGTACCCCATAAATATGTACAATTACTATGTGTCAATTAAAAATTTTATAAATGATTATTCAAAAATGGAAAGTAGTAAGTTGCAAAGGATGTGGAGAAATTAAAACCCTTATGCATTGCTGGTGGGAATGAAAATGGTGCAGCCATTGTGGAAAACAGCATGGCATTCCTCAAAAAGTGAAACAGAATTACCATATTATCCAGCATTTCCATCTCTAGGTATATACTCAAAAGAACTGAAACCAGGGACTCAAACAGATACTTGTACACCAATGCTCATAGCCACATAATTCACATTAGCCAAAAGATGGAAACAATCCAAATGTCTATTAAAAGATGAATGAATAAACAAAATGTGGTATTTACAATGGAATATTACTCAGTTGTTTTGTTTGCTTGTTTGTTTGCTTTGTTTTGTTTTTAAGACAGGGTCTCCTTCTGTCACCCAGGGTAGAGTGCAATAGCGTGATCTCAGCTCACTGCAACCTCTGGCTCCCAGGCTCAAGTGATTCTCCCACCTCAGCCTCTTGAGTAGCTGGGACCACAAGCACTTGCCACCACACCTGGCTAAGTTTTGTAATTTTTGTAGAGATGGGGTTTTGTCATGTTGCCCAGGCTGGTCTTGAATTCCTAGACTCAGGCAATCCACCCACCTCATCCTCCCAGTGTGCTGGGATTACAGGGATGAGCCACCACACCCGACCTCTATTCAATCTTAAAAAGGAATGAAGTTCTGATACACGTACAACGTGAATAAATCTTGAAAACATTATGCTAAGTGAAAAGCCAGACATCAAAGGACAAATATTATATGATTCCACTTATATGAGGTACCTAGAGTAGGCAAATTCATAGAGACAGAAAGTAGAATAGAGGTTACCAGGTGCTGGTGGGGTAGAAGGAGTTTAATAGGTATAGAGTTTCTGTTCAGGATGATGAAAATGTTTTAGAAATGGATAGTGATAATGGTTGCACAACATTGTATATGTGCTTAGTGTCACTGAGTTGTACACTTAGAAAAGCTGAGGTGTTGAGTTTTATATTACAGTTTACCACAATAAAAAAGTTAATATTTAAAATACATCTAGTTTTCACCCTTATTGTTTTGTTAATATAAAAAAGAAGCAGCCGGATATGGTGGCTCATGCCTGATGCCTGTAATCCCAGAACAGTGGGAGTCCAAGGCAGATGGATCACGAGGTCAGGAGATCGAGACCATCCTGGCCAACATGGTGAAACCCCGTCTCTACTAAAAATACAAAAATTATCCAGGCATGGTGGCGGGCGCCTATGGTCCCAGCTACTCAGGAGGCTGAGGCAGGGGAATGTCACGAACCCGGGAGGTGCAGCTTGCAGTGAGCCAAGATCGCGCCACTAGACTCCAGCCTGGGTGACAGAGCAAGAGCCTGTCTCGGAAAAAAAAAAAAAAAAAAAAGCAAATTTTCCCTTTTCTTTACAAAGGCTTAATTTAATTTCAATTGGGGCTTCTTTTCAAGGTTTTATGAAGTTCTGACCAAAATACTTGTAAAATAACTTCTTTCAAGATATTCCATTCTGGATCACCAAGGATAGCCTGTGACCGGATTTTGTGTATCCATTAATGCAAGACTCAAAGATTTTCCCAAGAGGGCAGAATTATTTGCAAACACTGCCACAAGGTGATGATAGAGATTATAAACAGGTGGTAATATTTAATTTATCTCAAACTACTTCTTCAGAGGGGCACTAGGGGACACTCTTTTACAATATTTTATATACGAGACTGAAAATATTTTATATATGAGACTTATTTACAATATTTTATATACCTAACAGTCCTTTAATCCTTAAATATTCCAAGCTATCTTTTCTTGATTTCAGAGTATAACCTTCATATCTGACTCAACACATCAGTTGCCCCCTTAAATTTCAAAACATAAAATGGGAAACAAAGTAGCTCTAAGAGTTTAAGATCTAGTCCCAGCCCATTAAACTATGATACACTACCCACTACTGGGGTAGTTATTAGTCTTAGAGACAATAAATAAGAGAAATCATGATTTTAAAATAGTTTTCTATATTAGTGGGGTTTTTTAACTTTCTCTATGATCATAGACATTCTGATGTCATTTCTAGGGAACCAAGCTCTGAAAATAGCAACAGCCAATTAGAACACAATGCATTACTACATCCATATTTTTGCAATGTACGGATGGCCTAGATTAAATTAATATTACCATTGAAAACTCTGAGGCATTCAGGACACTTGCTTTTGAGAAAGGATTCAAGCTAGTTAATATTAGCATTTGGTAAATTCCTTAGGAATTAACATTTATAAAAGTAAAATTTAATTTTCTACATATATACATATTTATATTTTTATATATATTATACATATATACATATATATTTATATATATGGAGAGAGAGAGAGAGAGAGAAATAACCAGCAGTATAATCTAGTAGAAAGAGCCTTTAGAGTTAAGGAACCTAAGTTCAAATTCTGACTCAGCTACCTAGCAGCTGGCATGGCCAGGCACAGTGGGAGATGACTGGATCATCTGGGCAGTTTCTCATGAATGGTTTAGCACTATACCCTCAGTGCAGTTCTTGCAATAGTAAGTGAGTGAGTTATTGCAAGATCTGGTTGTTTAAAGGTGTGTAGAACCTTTTCTTTTTTCCCCTCTCTCTCTCTCCGACTTTAGCTATGTAAGATGCGCCTGTTTCTCCTTTGTCTTCCGCCATAATTGTAAGTTTCCTGAGGCCTCCCCAAAAGTCAGGCAGATGCTACCATGCTTTCTGTACAGCCAGTGGAACTGTGAGCCAGTTAAACCTCTTTTCTTTATAAATTACCCAGTCTCAGGAATTTCTTTATAGCAATGCAAGAATGGACTAAAACAGAGCTCTTCTTTTTTACTTCTATCACACACTCCCTGGATGAACAAATACACTCCCATTGTTTCAAGTATAATTTCCATCCTATTGATTCTTATGTGTATATCCCCAGCCCAGGTCTCTCTCAGAAGTTGCTGACTTGTTCCTCTAACTGATCATAAGACTGTTCCACCTTGATGTTCTCAACACATCCAAATGTGAATTATTTTCCCCAAAAACTTACTTCTGTTCCCTCGCTCAGTAAATGACATCATCACATACCTAGTTGCTCAAGCACAAAATCTGTGACTCAACCTTAATCCCTTCCTCGTTCCTATGTTCAATCACCTTAATATTTCTCAAATGTAGGCCGGGTGCAGTGGCTCATGCCTGTATTCCCAGCACTTTGGGAGGCCGAGGCGGGCGGATCACCTGAGGTTGGGAGTTCAAGACCAGCCTGACAAACATGGAGAAACCCCATCTCTACTAAAAATACAAAATTAGCCGGGCATGGTGGCACATGCCTGTAATCCCAGCTACTTGGGAGGCTGAGGCAGGAGAATCGTTTGAACCCAGTAGGTGGAGGTTGCAGTGAGCCAAGATCATGCCATTACACTATAGCCTGGGCAACAAGAGTGAGCCA
>NW_012102031.1:13981972-13984632 GCF_000951045.1 Mandrillus leucophaeus
GAACTCCTGACCTCAAGTGATCCACCCACTTTGGCCTCCCAAAGTGCTGGGATTACAAGCGTGAGCCACTGCATCCAGACTTTAGTTTTTTTAATAGGTATAATTCAGTGGATTTTAGTATATTCACAAAACTGTGCAACCATCTGTTTAATATAGTATAAATCATCAATTTAGTATATTCACAAAATAGTGCAAACACGACCTAATTCCAGAACATTTTCATCACTCCTAAAAGAAATCCCATGCCCATTAGCAGTCACTCCTATTCTCTCCTTTCCCCAGCCACTGGAAACCACTAACCTACCTTTCATCTTTATGAAATTGCCTATTCTGAACATTACATATAAATGAAACCATACAATATGTGACCTTTTGTGTCTTGTTTAGCTCATTCTTGAACTCTCAGCATCATCACAGTACTAGAATTAAGTAGGTACTCAATAAATATTTGCTGAGGCTGGGCACAGTGGCTCACACCTGTAATCCCAGCATTTTGGGAGGCCAAGTGGGGTGGATCACTTGAGGTCAGGAGTTCAAGACCAGCCTGGTCAACATGGTGAAATCCTGTCTCTACTTAAAAAATAAATAAATAAAATAAGTAAAACATTAAAAAAAATTAAAAACCTAACTTAACTAAATATTTGCTGAGTCAACAGAGAAGAACTATAGGAACAAGGAATAATCAAGTCTAGAAAAACACCACAAAATTTTAAAGGTAGAAGAAACTTTAAACATCATTGCTATGGTTTGAATGTGTATCCCAAAGTTCATATTTTGGAAACTTAATCCTCAGTGCAAGTGTTGAGAGTTGAGACCTTTAAGAGGTGATTAGGTGCCTTCATGAATGGATTAATATTGTTACTCCAGGAGCAGGTTCATTATCAAGAAAATAGGTTTGTTATAAAAGCAAGTTTGGAGCACTCACTGTCTCTCCTTGCTCTCTCTCTTACCAGGTGATGCCTTCCTCCATGTTATGACACAGCAAGAAGGTCCTTACAAGATGCATATCCTTGTTTTTGGACTTCCCAGCCTCCAGAATCATAAGCCAATACATGTCTGCTCTTTTTACATTACCCAGCCTCAGATATTGTTATAGCAGCACAAATGTGACTAAGACAATCATTTAGTCCAAATATCTAATTTTCTACATGGGGAATTCAAGATCCAGACTTATCCAGGGTCAGTCAGCCACTTAGTAACAGAACTGAGACTAAAACTCAACAAGTCTGACTCACAATCTAGAAATTTTTCCAGACTGACTCTCCAAAATGAAATTTTCCTTTGCTTTCACTCTATCTAATACAATGCACTACCAGGGCCTCCCTAGTTCTTCAGCTTGCCTGCTTATTTCTAAACTTGGGAGGGTCTCTTTCTAGTGTTCTAGCATGAGCTTGCTTCAGGAAGGCAAAAAGATCTAAATTATTTTTTCAAAAAACATCATGAAACTTCATCTCTACTAAAACTGGAAAAATTAGCCAGGCGTGATGGTGGGTGCCTGTAATCCCAGCTACTTGGGAGGCTGAGGCAGGAGAACCGCTTGAACCCGGGAGGTGGAGGTTGCAGTGAGCCGAGATTGCACCATTGCACTCCAGCCTGGGCAACAAGAGTGAAACTCCATCTCAAAAAAAAAAAAAAAAAAAAAAGCCAGACTCCTTTAGGCCTCTAACTGTCTTGTTGCTACTGTTTTCCCTTTGAGCAGGTGTTTTGTGGCGGTCTTCTATTTAAGTACAAACCCTGCTTAATTTTGAAAGCTCACAAGTTGACAGGAGGTATGACTCTAGAGAGCATGCATTCTGAGAGAATAGGTCTGATTTTTTGTATGTGTCATCCCTTTGTTCAGGCTCATTATCTAAAAACCTAGAAGAGATTTCATAACTACAGATTTTAAGAACTGAAAGTTAACTTTGAAATGTCATTCTCTTATGTATTTGTCTGCAAATTAGATCCACACATATTTGAAACTTCACAGCACATCAATATCATTCCCTCTTTTGTTTTTGAGACAAGGTCTCACTCTGTTTACCCAGGCAGGAATGAAGTGGTGCAATCTTGGCTCACTGCAACCTCAACCTCCGGGGTTCAAGCGATCCTCCCACCTCAGCCTCCTAAGTAGCTGGTACTAGAGGCAATGTGCCACCACACTCAGCAAATTTTCTTTATTTTTGGTAGAGACGAGGTCTCACTATGTTGCCCAGGCTGGTTTTGAACTTCTGGGCTCAAGCAATACTCCTTGGTTAGCCTCCCAAAGTGTTGGGATTATAAGGATGATAAGTGTGAGCCACTGCAACTGACCCTCACTCTTATATTTGATATGTCTACTTTGTGCCAAGGATTATGGTCTTCTTGAGAAAGAGGCAATATTTCTGTGCTCTTTTGGGTGAAGATTCACTCTAGGCTTACCTCTTGACCTATATCTCAATTGCCCTATTTTATTTTTTGTTGTTGTTGTTTATTCATTTTCTTTTCTTTTCTTTTCTTTTTTTCTTTTTTTTTTTTTTTTGAGACAGAGTAAAGTGCAATGGCATGATCTGTCACCTAGGCTGGAGTACAGTGGCATAATCACAGCTCATTGCAACCTCAAACTTCTGGGTTCAAGTGATCCTCCTACCTCAGCCTCCCAAGTAGCTGAGACTATAGGCATGCACCACCACGCCCTGCTA
>NW_012102031.1:13985563-13986987 GCF_000951045.1 Mandrillus leucophaeus
CCGGGAGGTGGAGGTTGCAGTGAGCTGAGATTGCGTCACTGCACTCCAGCCTGGCGACAGAGCACGACTCCCTCTCAAAAAAAAAAAAAAAAAAAGAAAAGAAAAAAGAAAAGGAAAGTGAGGCTATGCAAAGGAACTTGGTTTGCCAAAGTTCGCCCAGTTACTTAGACCTTCTGACAGAGCTTGTTTCAATAAATTATTCACCATTTTAACAAATTCCATTTGGCCCTGGTCATTCCCCTACTTGTGCTCATTCAGAGTAAATGGTTTCCACTGTATTAATTGAGTATTTGTTCATGCTTTTGACTTTTTAATATATCTTTCATGCTATTTCAATCATTCATTCAACATCTACGAGGCGACTACAATGTGCCAGGCAACGTGCAGGATTACAAGATGTAATATACTTTTCCTACCTCAACAGATTGATGGTCCAATGGAGGAGCAATTAGATCATGATCCTGCTGAGATTAAAAACCCCTTTCGGGGCCAGAACCACCCCTCATTTCTGCCAGCTGAGTACACGATGTACTGCACAGCCTGTCCAGTGCTCTGCGCACTCGGACACATTTCGGCGATTGGCTAATCCTGAGGTTCAAGACACTCTCTCCCTCTGAACTGTTTAGGGAACTAAAGTCCACAGGGATTAATTGGCAAATCCTCACTAAAACGAAAGGGGAGCTGAGGTCAAGCGGGGCGGGGTGGCTCGTCCCCACCTCTCTCACCTCTTGGCCTGTACCAGGCATCGATCCTGGCAGAAAACCTCAATGGCTGAGGAGAATCTGACCCAGGTAAGGTAAACCCCAAAACCTTCACCACACACGGCCCCTCCAATGCCGGGCACAGACGTCGTCTGCCCTACTAGCCTCGTCATTGCTCATTATGGCTGCTGCTTGCTCAGCAAGTTTGATTTCATGTCCAGAAAAATCTGAATTTCAAAGCTACCTGGGTGCTCTCTGTCCAATTCTGGGGGAAATCGCCTCCCTTTTGTCTTCCTCCTCAGCCCCCTGCCCTCCCGATTCTCTTCACAGTACTTTAGGCCCTCACGAAAAATGATACTTTCAAATCCAACTTAAAGCCTTAAGTAACAAGAAAAGAAAAAAAAATGTGTTTGACATAAAGACAGAACTAACAACGTCCGAGTGCCCTCTCTGGGCGGAGACCTCGCGTCTCAACAGCCCTCACCTCAGCTCGTCGACGCCTCCCTTCCACCGAGAGTCAACGGCCTTTTCCGGCCCAAACCCGCTCCTCGGCTTATGAATAGTCAACGAGGCCTTTCTGGGCGGGACCAGAAACTTTCTCATGAATAATTCATCACCCGTCCACGGCTGGCCGGGGCGATCGGCCTCGCTAGACTTCATGAATATGCAAAGCAGGGGCGAGCGGCAGTTAGCCGGGCCCTGGCTCGTCCGGCCCCTCAGCCG
>NW_012102031.1:13991928-13992998 GCF_000951045.1 Mandrillus leucophaeus
GGGGGGGGGGTTCACTATGTTGCCCAGACTGGCCTCGAACTCTTGGCCTCTCAAAGTTTTGGGATTACATATGTGAGACACCACACCATGCCTTCAATTGCCCTATTTTCTATGGTGGCACAATTACTTCCTATTTTACCCCTACTATGTGTGAGTCCAAGATTCACATAAAGATTAGCCAGCTGCTGTTTAGTTTACTAAGGCCTAAACCACTTTTTTAACCATTCCAAGTGAAACAAAAACCAAAGTTTTATTACATTTTCCCAAATGTAATTATAGCTGATTTATGAAGGCTCTCTAACCATCTTTCTCAATCTTCCAAAACCATTTTTTACAAGAAAATCCCTTTTCTATCAGGTGAACAATATCCAATAGCTGGATTCTGAAATGCAACTATATGACCTTCCTTACACATGCATGATATTAAGAATGACTTTACTCAAAAGAAGTGTATGTTAACATAAATGGGTTCGATAGATTCATAAAGCTGGAAGGGAGCACAGACATCTTCCCACCCCTTCGATTTAAAGAAGATCCAATTCTGTGGAGGAAGAATCTTTTTTTCAACAAATGGTGCTGAAACAAAAGGACATCCAGAGGATGGGGGGAAGAAGAGAGAATGAAAAGAAGCTTAACCTGAATCTCACACTGTACACAAATATTAATGCAAAATGGATGATGGATTTAAACCTAAACATAAAGCTATAAAGAAAAGGGGCTGGGCGCAGGGGCTCACACCTGTAATCCCAGTACTTTGGGAGGCAAAGCGGGCGGATCACAAGGTCAAGAGATCGAGACCATCCTAAACAACATGGTGAAACCCTGTCTCTACTAAAAATACAAAAAAAAAAAAAAAAAAATTTAGCTGGGCGTGGTGGCACATGCCTATAGTCCCAGCTAGGAGGGAGGCTGAAGCAGGGGAATCGCTTGAACCCGGGAGGTGGAGGTTGCAGTGAGCTGAGATTGCGTCACTGCACTCCAGCCTGGCGACAGAGCACGACTCCCTCTCAAAAAAAAAAAAAAAAAAAAAAAAAAAAAAAAAAAAAAAAGAAAAGAAAAAAGAAAAGGAA
>NW_012102031.1:13994493-14008257 GCF_000951045.1 Mandrillus leucophaeus
CGGCGGGTCCCAGAGAGGCCTGAGGCGGGCGCGGGGCGGTGTAGGGGAAGGGAGCGAAAGCCTGGGGGGCCCAGGGACCCAAGTTAGAAGAAGGCCCGAGGGGTGCAGCGCGGTGGCTTCACCTGGGATCCCAGCACTTTGGGAGGCCGAGGCGGGCGGATCACTTGAGGTCAGGAGTTCAAGACTAGCCTAGCCAACGTGGTGAAACCCCGTCTCTATAAAAGATACAAAAATTACCTGGGCGTGGTGGCGCGCACTGTAGTCCCAGCTACTTGGGAGACTGAGGCAGGAGAATCGCTTGAGCCCGGGAGCCTGAGGTTGCAGTGAGCCAAAATCCCCCCATTGCACTCCAGCCTGGGCAACAGAGCGAGACTCTGTCTCAAAAATTTTTTTTAAAGTACAAAAATTAGTTGGGTCATCTTGACACACGCCTGTAGTCCCAGCTATTTGGGAGGCTGAAGTAGGAGGATCACTTGAGCCCAGGAGTTTGAGGTTGCAGTGAGCCAAGATTGTGCCATTGCACTCCAGCCTGGGCCACAGAGGGAGACCCTGTGTCAAAAATGAAAAAAAAAAAAGAAAAAAAAGAAAAAGACATAAGGCCAGAAGGCCAGAGCTTTCAAATACTTGAGGGCATCTGCAACCTCTTCATCCCTACCCTGGACCTGACTTTGTATTCTTTTTAACATTAATTTGTAATTATGCAAATAAAACATGAATATGTTCTCCTTTGTGCCCTACCCCTAATCTCAGTTTTTTCTGCCCTGGTAACTGAGGGAGCAGTTGGGGGTGTGGCTCCTTGGATCCTTTCCCACCGGTTTAGGTAGATATTTCATATCCTGTGGAGCTTTCCAAAGGTTCCTGGAGTCCTGTGAACCTCCCCAATGGGATTTCCCAAGAGAGTAGATGAAAGAGTGAGCCACTTGAAACCTGTTCTTATTTTGTTTCTGCAGGAAAGAAAAAAAAAAACTATTCAAGCTGGCGAGAACATGAGTTCAGAACATAATGACTAAAACTGAAATTTGGGCTGAAATATTCCTTTAGTGCAAGTTTTCTCAACCTTCCCCCCACCCCCACCATCATAACAACCAAAAATGTCTCTAGACTTTGCCAAATGTCCCATGGGGTGTGCAAATTGCCCTCTGTCGAGAACTACTGCGTTCACTCTATACTTTCTGGAAGTAACTGCTTTTTAAGTTCCAACCACACAGATGGTCTGTCTGCACCAGCCCTTCTCAGCCTCTGCATTTACCAGCCTCTCTGGCTGGATCACTAGGCCCTCTGTGCTGGCTGTTCTAATTTTCTTCTGCCTTCAGGTCTGAGTTCAGTCAACTACTACCATATCCAAAGACTTACCCCTCTTTGCCCTATACTAATGGCAGTCCACCCCACCAGCAAACACAGTTATTTGTTATTCTGTTTCTTTCATAGAATTTCTCTCAATCTAAATTTTTTTTTTTTTTTTTTGAGACAGTCTCACTCTGTCACCTAAGCTGGAGTGCAGTGGAGTGATCTTGGCTCACTGCAACCTCTACCTCCTGGGCTCAAGTGATTCTGCTGCCTCAGCCACCTAAGTAGCTGGGGTTACAGGCATGTGTCACCATGCCTGGCTGATTTTTGTATTTTTAGTAGAGACAGGGTTTCACCATGTTGGCCAGGCTGGTCTTGAACTGCTGTCCTCAAGCGATCCACCCACCTCAACCTCCCAAAGTGCTGGGATTACAGGCTTGAGCCCCCAAGCCCAGCCCTGGATTTCATTTCTTTGATAACTTGTTTTGTTTTTTTCTCTCTATCACCTAGAATAAGTAAGTAAGTGTCATCAGAGGCCTGATCTGGCTGAGTCGGCATCACACACAGTAGGTACTCAATAGACATTGGTGGACTGAAATTATAAATTACCCTGTCTTTCTCCTAAGAGCTTCTGTGGAGTTTCTCTTACACCTTTCCTTCCTCATCATTTGGCAGGCTCCTTGTGACCAAAGGAATGGATTAATAAGCCCCTGTGCCTGGCCCTATGCTAGGAGCTGTTGGGTAAAGCCTTCACCTTTCCCACTGGCTTATCAAATCCTTGAGGGCAAGAGCTGTTAATTTTACTTCTTTCATTATGTTCATTGAAGGTATTCAAATAGATACCTGAATTAACTGTTCCTCAGTGAACCCGGAAGGTATTCAAATAGTTGAATGAACGAATTTGTTACTTAAGGAACAACATTAGATAATTAAAAATTGATAGTGTTACAGGGGGCTTTAGAAATCCTCCAAGTCTAGTCCTTTACTTTACAGTTGAGAGTATAAGTAATTTGCTCAAGGTCCCTAAGCTTCTTAAGAGGCTGGGTCACACATACAACCCATGGTCTCACACCTCTTATTTCAAGACTCTTTCTTGTCTCCAGTCAGGCTAGTTTCTGATTACTTTTCTGTGAACCTGACTTACAACTCAGACACAGAAGTCCCAAGCCGAAAAATTGCTTCTTGTCAACTAAAAAGGCTTTGAGCCTGTGCTTTTTCATCTTGATTAAATCCAACCCTGGGGATAATGGCGTAATGAACTCAAAAGTGCTATATGATATTCAAACAACTCTCCAGCTTCCTTTGTACCTTTCAGTGATAAGAGACTGGGAATTGTCCCTGTCAAAGCATTTTGTTTGTTTTGCAAGGAGAAAATGTGCATTATGGTAGAACTTGATCATTGTTTAGAAATTTCCAAATAACCAGAATTTTGACAAAGGTCAAAAGCCTCCAGCTGAGGTTTTGCCAAACCCCAGTAGTAAAATAACACAGGACACAGGTGAAAATAGAGGGAGAATCTTATTTGAGATGACTTTCATTGGCTAAATTTGACCTTTCTCTCTTTAGACACATTTACATCACCTGACTCTGTACCTGAAACAGTTTTACCAATCAGTCTCTAGTTTGACTCTTGTTTTTTGAGGGCTAAGGACCATTTTTCCTTATTAGTTAAAAAGAATTCAGGGTTTCTTCTTTGTTCTTCTTGATCATTTCATATAGGCAGCACCTGGTTAGGGGAGTCTTGGTGTCACGCTTTCAGCTTTTAGACCTTTATAGTTTATTCTGAGGCATCTTACAGCACACTGTGTCATAGGAAGCAGAGCTTTTTTTTTTTTTTTTTCTTTGCCGGTGGGACGGAGTCTCACTCTGTTGCCCAGGCTGGAGTGCAGTGGCACGATCCGAGCTCACTGCAACCCTCCGCCTCCCGGGTTCAAGCTATTCCCCTGCCTTAGCCTCCTGAATAGCTGGGATTACAGGCATGTGCCACCACACCCAGCTAATTTTTGTATTTTCAGTAGAGACAGGGTTTCACCATGTTGGCCAGGCTGATCTTGAAATCCTGACCTCAAGTGATCTGCCCACCTCAGCCTCCCAAAGTGCTGGGTTTACAGGCATGAGCCACTGCACCTGGCCAGCAGAGCTATCTTTTGCCTACCTAAAATGATTGGAACTCTGCTCTTCAAGTTCAGTTTAACCTTGGAAATCTTCCCCAAAAGATGGTTTATTGGAGAGTTATCAAAATAGACATATTGAATATAAAAATATCTTCTCAGGAGGATATCTCCCATTAGATGTGTCTCCCTCTTCAAGGTGCAATATCATGATACCAAATATAGGGAAAAAGATTGGGATGGAGGGAGCAGCTAAGTAGGAAAGGTAGTTTCTTTATTTGTTTTCAACATTTATTAGAACTCTGAAAACATAATGTCCAGTTATGAAGTTGACACCACCACATTCATTCATCAAGCATTTATTTTGTACCATTAATAAAACACTCTACTTTGCACTGCAGGGATCACAGAGGTAATGACTTGGTCCCTGAACTGTGGATTCTACAGTTTAGTGAGAGAGGGAGATCTGTGATACTAATAGAGGTATAAAGTATATGATAGAATGTAGAGAAGGAAGCTATACATTCTGAATTGGGAATCAAGACAGCTTTACAAAGGAGGTGACATTTTTAGGAGGAGAGCATGTGTATCTCATTTTCTTTACTTGTTCTTTGGCAATGGTTAGAATACCTCAAACCAATAAAAGCAGACATTTTGCCCACCACTTTAGAACCAGGAGAGAAAAGGAGGTGTAAGATCCTTTCTTTCCACTCCTGGCAGCAACATGCTCCTGAAAGCTAAATGTTGCTTTTGCAATTCCAAGTGTCTCACTTATGGTTAAGAGAAAAGCTGAGTAGAGAGAGTCCTCCCTCATCTTTGTCCCCTTCCTCAGTAAGGTTAAGTTAAATGTGGCTTTTTCTTTTCAGCTGCCTTATTTCAAGCGCTCATTTCTATGTTGGGATGTCATTTTATTCCGGTTTCCATTGCAGCATGCAGTAGCCATGTGATTGCCAGGAGTGGTCAGTGGTGCTTATAAATTTATTTATGAACGTGACTCTGAAATTCTAGAATTTTAAGCATCCCTGAGAAAAGAGAAGCAAAATGATTTAGAGAACTGTAGTTTTGATTCAAGCCTTTGCATGTGAACTGACTATATTGCTAGCTTATTTGGGGTATTTTGTAGAAAGAAAGGCAAAGGTAAAGAGTTCCCAACCTGGCTGTAGCTTCTTAACTTTATCCATCCGTTGGCAGCCAAGGAGAAAGCAGTCAATATGAAATAAGTCCCCAACTATAAGGTCTAAACATAACTCCTGCTGCTTCTGCCCACACACTGTCATCCTACAAAATATAATTCCATGTGTAGGTGGCAATTTATTATGGCCTTCATCCTCACTCAGAGCTGCATATCAATTTCTGCCTCCTTCAAATGAATCTGTTCTGACTGGCAGAAGGATCTCCCTGAGGGTTGTGAGTTTCTGGGGAAAGCCTAGGGTTTAATGAACTAGAACAGGAAATGGCAGGGCTGTAAGTGACAAGCTGCTGCCTGCTTGAGTGCCTAGACTAAGAAATGATGTCGAGAAAGATATTGAATTCTCAAGCATTATGGAAATGTTCTATTTAGCTACTTGGTTCTGTCTTCTGAATGTGAAGTTTTGTTGACGTGTAAAATGTTATTCCCCTTAATGATTATCACTTAATAGAGGTTTCGAATGAAATCGACTTTAAACTAGTTTTCTGTGATTGCTACTTGGTACATCTGCACAGAGATCTAGATGAGGTGATGTACAAAATGCTCCACACTATTGACAGCCTAACATTTGAGGGCCTTTATTTTCTACACTTCCTGGTGCTTGGAAAATGACGGTTACCTAAAAAATGGTTTAGAATTCCTATACGACCATATTGCAGGCTCAGCCCCATGAGGGGCTTGTTTTTCTTCCCTTAGTTGATACTAACTTCGTGATACGTTAAATTTGTAAATACTAATGATCTCTGATTGCAAAGGTCCCAAATTTAAGATCAGAATACTTGTTATCTTTGCATAAACTGAACACAATAATATAAGAAATCTGAGGCAGACTTTTCTTACACCTCTTCTCATTAAACTAACAAACAAAGGCCAATTTCTTCCTGCCAAAAGAAAGGTTAAACATCTGGAAAGTGTAAGACATCACAGGAAAATTACCTACCTAGCTCTAAAAATGGAAGGGAGAAAGAGACTTGGAAGAAGGCCTCCTTTACAGGTTTGCTAGAACTTACATCTAAGGAAACTGTCTTCCTCCCAAAAAGCCAGATTTCTGTGGAAACCGTGTTCTTAAACGTGCCAGGGGCTACGTTAACCTCAGTCACATTAATGCACAGCACAGAAAGATTTACTGTTTTAAGAGGCATTGGGAGCTGGGTGCGGTGGCTCATGCCTGTAATCCCAGTACTTTGGGAGGGTGTGGAGGGAGGATCGCTTGAGCCCAGGAGTTTGAGACCAGCCTGGGAAACATGGTGAAACCCCCATCTCTATAAAAAATACAAAAATTAGCTGGGCATCGTGGCATGAACCTGTAGTCCCAGCTACTCAGAAGGCTGAGGTAAAAGGATTGATTGAGCCCAGGAGGTTGAGGCTGCACTGAGCTGTGATCGTGCCGCAGCACTCCAGCCTGGGCAACAGAGCAAAACCTTGTCTCTTAAAAAAAAAAAAAGCATTTTTTAATTAAACATATAGATCAAATTCACCACTTTAAAATATACAAATCAGCATATTTTAGTATATTCACAAAGTTGTGCAACCATCACCACTATCTAATTCCAGAACACTTGCATCACCCCAAAAAGAAGCCCCATGCTTAATAGCAGTCATTCCCCTAGTCCTTCCTCCTCTATTCCTTGTCAACCGTTAATCTACTTTCTGTCTCTATGGATTTGTCTATTCTGGATATTTCATATAAATGAAATCATACACTATGGCCTTTTGTGTCTGGCTTCTTTCACTTAATAACTAAAGTATAATCATTCATATTGTGGCATGTATTCCTTTTTATGGCTAAAAAGTACTCCATGTTTACCACATTTTGTACATCTATCAGTTGATGGACATTTAGGTTTTCACCTTTTTGCTGTGAAGAATAATACTTCTATGAACATTCATGTACAAAGTTATGTGTGGATATATGTTTTCATTTTTCTTGGATATATATCTAGGAGCAGAATTGCTGCATCACATGGTAACTCTATGTTTACCTTTTTGAGAAATGGCCAAACTCTTTCCAAAGCAACTACACTGTTTTACATTCACCAGCAACATATAAGGGTTTCCAATTTTCCCACACATTTGCTTTGTCATTTTCCCCTTTTAAAAAAAGTTATAGGTTGGGCATGGTGGCTCACGCCTGTAATCCCTGCACTTTGTGAGGCCAAGGTTGGTGGATCACCTGAGGTCAGGAGTTTGAGACCAGCCCGGCCAACCTGGTGAAACCCCATCTCTACTAAAAATACAAAAATTAGCCGAGTGTGGTGGAAGGCACCTGTAATCCCAGCTACTTGGGAGGCTGAGGCAGGAGAATCGCTTGAACCTGGGAGGCGGAGGTTATAGTGAGCCGAGTTTGCGCCACTGCACTCTAGCCTGGGTGACAGAGACTCCGTCTCAAAAAAATTATAGCCATGCTACTGGGTGTGAAATGATATCTCATTGTGGTTTTGATTAGCATTTTCCTAATGACTAATGACGTCGAACATCTTTTCATTTGCTTCTTGGCCATTTTGAAATTCAAGAAGTGTACCTTTTGACTTATTTCTTTTTCAAGATTGTTTTGGCTATTCTGAGTCCCTTGCATTTCCATTTGAATTTTAGGATCAGCTTGTTACTTCCTGCCAAAAAAGGCAACTGAGATTTTGATAGGGATTACATTGAATCTGTAGATCAATTTGGGGAGTATTGCTATCTGAATAATATTGTTTTTCAATCCACAAATATGGATATATTTCCATTTATATAGGTTTTCTTTAATTTATTTCAACAATGTTTATAGTTTTCAGTGTACAAATCTTACACTTCTTTGGTTAAATTTATTCCTAAGATTTTAATTTTCTTTTATGCTTATATTAGTTTGCTTGGGCTGCAATAACAGAATACCAAAAATGGTGTAGCTTAAACAATGGAAACTGATCTTCCTACAGTTATAGAGGCTGGAAGTCCAAGATTAAGGTGCCAGCAGAGTTGGTTTGGGTGAGGCCTCTCTTCCTGGCTTGCAGACTGCCTCCTTCTTGCTGTGTCTTCACATAGTCTTTTCTCTATGCAAATGTGCAGAGAGAGATGTCGTTGATGTCTCTTCCTCTTGTTATAAGGGCACCAGTCCCCTTGGATTAGTACTCCACCCTTATGACCTCATTTACCCTTAATTACCTCCTTAAAGGTCCTGTCTCCAAGTATAGTAACATTGGAGGTTAGGGCCTCAGCATATGAATTGGGGTTGGGTAGGGCATAATTCAGTCCTTAACAATGCTATTATACATGGAATTGTTTTCTTAATCTCATTTTGGGATTGTTCATTGCTAGTGTATAGAAAAATAATTGTTTTTTGTATATTAATCTTGGATCCTGTATCCTTGCTGAACTTGTATTAGTTCTCACTGATTTTTTTGTGAATTTTCTATAGATAAGATTTTGTCATCTGCAAATAAAGATAGTTTTAATTCTTCTTTTCTAATCTGGGTGCTGTTTATTTATGCCTGGCTAATTTTGTATTTTTAGTAGAGACATGGTTTCTCCACGTTGGCCAGGCTGGTCTCGAACCCCCAACCTCAGGTGATCCACCCGCCTCGGCCTCCCAAAGTGCTGGGATTACAGGCATGAGCCACCGCACCCGGCTGGAATGTTTTTTTTTTAATCATAAAAAGATATTGGATTTTGACCAGGCACAGTGGCTCACACCTGTAATCCCAGCACTTTGGGAGACCAAGACGGGCAGATCACCTGAAGTCAGAAGTTCAAGACCAGCCTGGCCAACATGGTAAAACCCCTTCTCTGCTAAAAATACATAAATCAGCTGGGCATGGTGGAAGGCGCCTATAATCCCGGCTACTCACGAGGCTGAGGCAGGAGAATCGCTGGAACCTGGGAGGCAGAGGTTGCAGTGAGCAGAGATCGTGCCACTCCAGCCTGGGTGACAGAGCGAGACTCCATCTTAAAAAAAAGAAAAAGATACTGGATTTTGTTTAATGCTTTTTCTACATCTATTGATCATGTGAGTTTTATCCTTTATTCTTTCAATATGGTATGTTAAATTGATTTTTATATATTTAACCAACCTTGCAATCCTGGGATAAATTCCATGTGGTTTGTGGTGTATATTCCTTTTCATATGTGGTTGGATTTAGTTTGCCACCATTTGGGTGGAGTGTTGTGTCTATATTCATAAGGGATATTGATTTGTAGTGTTCTTATGATGTTCTTTCATCAGGTTTTGGTATACCGGTCTCATAGAAGGCGTTGGGAAGTGTTCTCTCCCCTTTTATTTTTTGGGAAGAGTGTGAATTCTTCTTTATATGTCTGGTAGAATTCACCATTGAAGCCATCTGGTCCTGGGCTTTTCTTTGTGGAAGGTGTGTGTGTGTGTGTGTGTGTGTGTGTGTGTGTGTGTGTGTAACTACTAATGCAATCTCTGCTTATTATAGGCCTATTCAGGTTATCTATATTTTCTTGAGTCATTCAGTAGTTTGTGTCTTTATAGGAATTTGTCCATTCCATCTAGGTTACCTAACTTGTTGGCATACAGTTTTGCTTTTTTTTTTTCTTTTTGAGACGGAGTCTTGCGCTATCACCCAGGCTGGAGTTCTGTGGCGTGATCTTGGTTCACTGCAACCTCTGCCTTCCAGTTCAAGCAATTCTCATGCCTCAGCCTCCCAATTAGCAGGGACTGACAGGCATGCACCACCATGCCTGGCTAATTTTTTTTTTTTTTTTTTTGTATTTTTGGTAAAGACAGGGTTTCGCCATGCTGCCCAGGCTGGTCTCAGACTCCTAGTCTCAAGTGATCCGCCCACCTTGGCCCCCCAAAGTGCTGGGATTACAGGCATGAGCCACTGCCCCTGGCTGGCAGACAATTATTTATAAAATTCTCTTATAATTCCTTTTATTTCTGTAAGGTTGGTAATAACGTACCTCTTTCAATCCTAATTTTAGTAACTTCAGTCTAATTTTTTTCTTAGTCTGCCTTGCTAAAGATTTGTCAATTTTGTTGTTTTTTTTTTCCAGGATACAACTTTTGGTTTTATTGATTTTCTCTATTGTTTTTCTATTCTCAATTTTGTTTGTTTCTACTCTAATCTGTCTTATTCCCTTCCTTCTACTTGCTTAGCATTTCGTTTTCTCTTCTTTTTTGAGTTTCTGAAAATGTAAGATTAAGTAATTTATTTGAGGTCTTTATTTAATGTAGCATTTACAGCTATAAATTTCCCACTTAGGTGTGCTTTAGCTGCATCTCATAAATTTTACTACATTGTTTTTGGTGGGGTTTTTTGTTTTGTTTTGTTTTTGTTTTTTTGAGATGGAGTCTTGCCCTGTCACCCAGGCTGGAGTGCAGTGGCGTGATCTCAGCTAACTGCAACCTCCACCTCCCAGGTTCGAGCAATTCTCATGCCTCAGCCTCCCGAGTAGCCGGGATTACAGGTGCATGCCACCACACCCAGCTAATTTTTGTATTTTTAGTAGAAATGGGGTTTAACCATGTTGGACAGGCTGATCTCGAGCTCATGACCTCAGGTGATCTACCTGCTTCGGCCTCCCAAAGTGCTGGGATTACAGGTCTGAGCCACTGTACCCAGCCCTAATTTTGCTACATTGTGTTTTTGTTTTCATTCACTTCAAAGTATTTTCTAGTATCTCTTGTGATTTCTTCTTTGACCTAATAGGTATTTTGGAGTGTGTTGTGTGGTTTCCACATATTTGTAAATTTCCCAAATTTCCTTCAGTTGTTGATTTATTGTGATATTGCTTGTGGTGAGACAATATACATTGTATGATTTCAATCCTGTTAAATTTATTGACACGTGTTTTATAGCCTAACATATGGTCTATTCTGGAGACTTTTCCATATGCACTTGAGAAGAATGTATATTCTACTGGTTTTGGGTGGAAAGTTCTATTGATGTTCCTTAGATCTAGTTGGTTTGTAATGTTGTTCAAGTCTTCTATTTCCTTGTTGGTATTTCGTCTAGTCGTTCTACCTATTTTTGAGAGGGAAGTATTATTTCTCTAATTAGTACTGTTGAATTATTTATTTATCCCCTTATTTATTTTTTGCTTCATGTATTTTGAGGCTCTTGTTGTTAGGTGGATATTTGTTTATAATTGTTGTATCTTCTTTTTTGTTATTGTTGTTCTGTTGCCCAGGCTGGAGTGCAGTGGTGTGATCTTGGCTCACTGCAACCTCCAACTCCCAGGTTCAACTCCCAGATTCTCCTGCCTTAGCCTCCTGAATAGCTGGGATTACAAGCACCCCATACCATGTCCAGCTAATTTTTGTATTTTTAGTAGAGACAGGATTTCACCATGTTGGCCAGGTTGGTCTCAAACTCCTGACCTCAAGTGATCCACCTGCCTCAGCCTCCTGAAGTGCTGGGATTATAGGCATGAGCCACTGTGCCCAGCCTGTATCTTCTTGATGGACTGACTTTTAAAATCATTATTAAATGTCCTTTTTTGTGTGTGTCTAGTAACGCATTTTATCTTAAAGTCTATTTTTGTCGGATACGAGTATAGCTACTCCAGCTCTTTTCTTTGGCAATAATAAAAACGCCAGATGGGCCAGGAGTGGTGACTCACTCCTGTAATCACAGAATTTGGGGAGGCTGAAGTGGGAGGATCTCTTGAGGCCAGAAGTTCAAGACCAGCGTGGCCAACAAAATGAGACCCTGTCTCTAAAGAAAAAAAAATACTTAAAAATTAGCTGAGTTTGGTAGCCCGCACCTGTAGTCCCAGCTACTCAGGAGGCTGAGTTGGAAGGATCACTTCAACCCAGGATTTTGAGGCTACAGTGAACTATGATTGTGATATTGCACTCTAGCCTGTATGACAGAGTGAGATCCTGTCTCTTTTTTTTTATTTTTTAATTTTTTTTAAAGGCGGGGTGGAGGGGAGAGAGATAAAGATCCCTTGAGCCCAAGAGTTAAAGACCAGTCTGGGCAATACAGATCCCATCTCTAAAAAAACTTCTTAAAATTAGCTGGGTGTGGTGGCATGTGCCTTTAGTCCCAACTACTTGGGAGGCTGAGGTAGGATTGCTTAAGCCCAAGAGTTCAAAGTTGCAGTGAGTTGTGATTACACCACTGCACCCAAGCTGGGCAACAGAGCAAGATTAAATCATCTCTAAAGATTAAAATAAATGAAATAAACTATATCTCTTATAGATATATAATTTATTTATATATATATAAATATAGTTGGATCATGTTGTTTTTATCAATTTTTCCAATATCTGCCTTTTGATTGAAGTGCTTAATCCATTTATGTTTACATTTAATGTAATTACTAACATGGTTAGATTTATGTCTGTCATTTTGCTATTTGTTTTCTGTATGTCTTATGTGGTTTTTTTTGTTTTTGTTTTTTTCCTTTTTGTGGAGAACGAGGTCTCACTATATTACCCAGGCAGGTCTCGAACTCCTGGGCTCAAGCTATCCTCCCACCTCTGCCTCCCTGAGAGCTGGGATTACAGGTGTGAGCCACCGCGCCTGGCGTCTTATGTGTTTTTATTTCTTATTCCCTTACTGCTTTTTTTTGTAGATATTTTCCAATGTGCCATTTTAACTTCTTGTCATTTATTTTCCTGTATATTCTAAAGATATTTTCTTTTTAGATTTATTTTATTTATTTATTTATATTTTTTATTTTTGAGACGTAGTCTCATTCTTTCGCCCAGGCTAGAGTGCAGTGGTATGATTTCAGCTCATTGCAGCTTCTGCCTCCCAGGTTCAAGCGATTCTGGTGCCTCGGCCTCCTGAGTAGCTGGGACTACAGGTGCGCACTGCCATGCCTGGCTAGTTTTTGTATTTTTAGTAGAGACAGGGTTTTACCATGTTGGCCAGGCTGGTCTCGAACTCCTGACCTCGAGTGATTCACCTGCCTTGGCCTCCCAAAGTGGTGGGATTACAGGCATGAGCCACCATGTCCAACTGAAAATTTACTTTATTTTTATTTTTTATCTTATTTATTTATTTATTTATTTATTTTTTGTGTGACGGAGTCTTGTTCTGTTGCCCAGGCTGGAGTGCGGTGGTACCATCTTGGCTCACTGCAACCTCTCCCTCCTGGATTCAAGCAGTTCTCCTGCCTCAGCCTCCTAAGTAGCTGGGATTACAGGTGCGTCCCACCACACCCAGCTAATTTTGTATTTTTAGTAACAGCGGGGTTTCACCATGTTGGTCAGGCTGGTCTCAAACTCCTGACCTTCTGATCCGCCTGCCTCGGGCTACTAAAGTGCTGGCATTACAGGCATGAGCCACTGCGCCGGGCAATTTGTTTTATTTTTTTGGAGACAAGGTCTTACTCTATCACCCAGACTGGAGTGCAGTGGCTCAATCATAGCTCACTGCGGTCCTGAACTTTTGGGCTCAAGTGATTCTCCCAACTAAGTCTCCCGAATAGCTGGGACTACAGGCATGAGCCACCATGCCCAACTTGTGTGTGTGTGTGTGTGTGTGTGTGTGTTTTGTAGAGATAGGTTTTCACCTTGTTGCCCAGGCTCATCTCAAACCCCTGGGGTAAAACCATTCACCTGTCTCGGCCTCCCAAAATGCTAGGATTATAGGTGTGAGACACCATGTCCAACCAGTTAACTTTATTTTTAAAAATTTTTGTAGAGATGGATCTTGCCATGTTGCCCAGGCTGGTCTCAAACTCCTGGCCTCATTAGCTGGGCACAGTGGTGCTCGCTTGTAATCCCAGCTACTCAGGAGGCTGAGACAGGAGAATCATTTGAATCCAGGAGGCAGATGTTGCAGCGAGCCGAGATCACACCACTGCACTCCAGCCTGGGTGACAGAGCAAGACTCTGTCTCAAAAACAAAACAAAACAAAACAAAATCAAAAAAACTCCTAGCCTCAAGCGATCCTCCTGCTTCAGCCTCTCAAAATACTGGAATTACAGGCATGAGCCACTGTACCTGGCCTAAAGTTATTTTCTTAGTTGTTTCCTAGTGATTGCAATTAACATCTTAATTTGTAGTAATCTAGTTCAGATTAATACAATTTATTGAATGAATTTATTTTACAAAATGAATTTATTATAGAAAAACTTTGTTTCTATGTAGCACCATTCCTTGTCCCTTCCTGTATCTTTTTTTGTTTGTTTGTTTTTGAGACGGAGTCTTGCTCTGTCGCCCAGGCTGGAGTGCAGTGGCCAGATCTCAGCTCACTGCAAGCTCCGCCTCCCGGGTT
>NW_012102031.1:14010167-14011266 GCF_000951045.1 Mandrillus leucophaeus
AAAAAAAAAAAAAAGAAACAAAATTAAAGTAATATAATGTGGAAATCATATAATAATCTGAAAATCATATTCTTCTGCCCTAGGGCTTGTTGTTGTTGTCATTTGTTTCTGTAGTGACTTCCCTGAACTAATTTTGTAAAGTCTATATTCTTTATTACGTGTGGCTATAGAAATCTCTGCTTGAAAAACATTCTATTTTGTTCTTCTTTTTCCTTCTATCCCACATTCATTTAGTTTCCAGGACGTGTCAGTATTAATTACACAATTTTTTTTTTTTTTCAATATTCTCTCCTTTCATTCTCTTGGCACCATTCCAACTCAGATCCTAGTTCCTTCTTACCTTGATTACTACAGAGGCATCCAAACCAACCAACTCACTTCTAGCTCTCCCTCTTTCCAATTTAAACTGTGTATCACCACTTTTTTCTAAGCATATTTTAATTATTGTATCCTACCTAACCAAGTAAAGTTAAAAAAAAAAATGCAAGGCTGATTAGGTTTGGAGAGACTTGCCCATATTTGTATACTGAGAAAAACCTTGTCTCAAAGGAGTGACTGCATATAGGATAGTGTGGGGAGTAACTGAGAGCATAAAGTCCTAGAGGAAGCAAGAGGGACTTCGATCAGGAAGCCCTGCCTTGTATACAATTAGAGGGCCTTTATTTTCTGACACAGGCAGGATTGAAGGTGCTAAGGATGTATTGATATGGTATAGGTGTTATAGGACAGATGAAAGAGAGAGAGTATAAGGATATTATCTCCCCTTTTATACAGGGGTCATCTGCTCAGAGAGGGTTAAGTGTGATCCTGGAGTCTTAGAGAGAGTAGTTTCAGAATAGTCACAGAAAAATGAGAAAGATTTTCACTTGGGAAGTTTAAAAGGATTGTAAGAACTTTTATGAAACATTCTAGGTAACATTGTCACTGTGTCTTTAAAGTTCTTAGTGACATTGGTCTTCATTAAAGAAACCAACTTTTTTCTGCCAGTGCTCGGAAACTGATGCCCTAAAATACAGTGCTTTGACTTGTTGAACTGAAAAAGTCGTTTCTCAAGGTTTCTCTGATCTTCCCCTCTTTTTCTACCTCCCCTGCCTACCGC
>NW_012102031.1:14013648-14015273 GCF_000951045.1 Mandrillus leucophaeus
GCCCGGCCTTGTTTTTTTTGTTTGCTTGTTTGTTTGTTTTTTGAGATAAGGTCTCATTCTGTGGCCCAGGTTAGAGTGCAGTAGCATGATCTCAGGTCACTGCAACCTCCATCTCCCAAATTCAAGTCATTCTCATGCTTCAGCCACCTGAGTAACTGGGATTTCAGGCATGTGCCACCACACTCAGCTAATTTTTGTTATTTTTAATAGAGACAGGGTGTCACCATGTTGCCCAGGCTGGTCTCAAACTCCTGAATTCAAGCAATCCTCCCGCTTTGGCCTCCCAACGTACTGGTACATTGGGAGCCACCACGCCCAGCCCGTATATGCTATTTTTTAACATGCATAAACCTCTTTATACATTATAAGTTCATTAATACCACTTTATTATTATTGCTTTATGCCATTGTCTTTTAAATTAGATAGAATAAAAAAGTTACAAACAAAAAATACATTTATGTTATCTTTTATATTTACCTTTACCAAAGTGTTCTTTATTTCTTCATGTGGATTTGAGTTACTGTCTAGTTTCCTTTCATTTCAGCCTGAAGGACTCCCTGTAGTATTTCTTGTAGAGCAGGTCGGCTAGTGACCAATTCTCTCAAGTTTTGTCTATCTGGGAATGTCTTAATTTCTCCTTTGTTTTTGAAGGATAGTTTTTCAAGATACAGAATTCTAGATTGACAGTACTTCTTTTTTTCAGGACCTTGAATATGCTATCCCACTGCCTTCTGACCTAAATGGTTTCCAAGGAGAAATGAATTAATCTTATGGAGGATTCTTTGTATGTGATTAATTGCTTCTCACTTGTTGGTTTCTAAATTTTCTCTTTGTCTTTAACCATCAATCATTTGATTATGATGTATCTACATATTGGTCTCCGATTTTATTCTATTGAAGTTTACTGAGCTTCCTGGATGTGTAAATTAATGCTTTTCTCTATATTTGGGAAGTTTCTGGTCATTATTTCTTTGGATATTCTTTCTTATTTATCTGACTTCTCTCCTTCTGGAACTTTCATTATGCATATATATGGATACAGTTGATCGTGTCCTCCACCTCTTCCTCCTCAACTGTATAACCTCAAATGATCTATTTTCACATTCACTGATTGCTTCTTCTGTTAGTTCAAATCTGCTGTTGATCCCCTCTGAAATGAAATGATTTTTTCATTTCAGTTACTATACTTTTTAACTCCAGAATTTATATTTTTTATTTAGTTATTTTTTTAATAATTTCTTTTATTTAGTTCTTTTTTAAATAATTTCTTTCTCTTTATTGATATTCTACATTTGGCAAGATAGCATTCTCATGTTTTCCTTTAGGTTTTTAGCCCATGGTTTTCTATAGTTCTTTGAATATGTATATGAACTGATTTAAAGTCTTTGTCTACTAAGTCCAACATCAGAGATTATTTCTCTTGACTGCTTTTTTTTCTGTGTATGGTCATACTTTCTTGGTTTTTTTTTTTCCCTATGTCTTATAATTTTGTTGAAAATTAGAAAATTTGGCCGGGCATGGTGGCTCACGCCTGTAGTCCCAGCACTTTGGGAGGCCGAGGCAGGCGGATCACGAGGTCAGGAGATCGAGACCATCCTGGCTAACACGGTGAAACCTGTCTCTAC
>NW_012102031.1:14016533-14047623 GCF_000951045.1 Mandrillus leucophaeus
GCTCGGAAACTGATGCCCTAAAATACAGTGCTTTGACTTGTTGAACTGAAAAAGTCGTTTCTCAAGGTTTCTCTGATCTTCCCCTCTTTTTCTACCTCCCCTGCCTACCGCCCCCAACTACTGTCTCCTAATTTTCTGTCTCACTAAGCACAGGATAAAGTTTCCTTATCTACCTGAAGTCTGGACCCACCAAAGAAAAAAATAATTACCTCTGGTCCCTTCCCTGAGCTTTCATTAACTGAACTTGTATTGCAGGAAGAAAGACTGAAGTCTGTCAACACAGCTGGACAGGCTTTTGTCACAAACCATTGTCTGCTCTGTGGGCCCAACGGACTTTGTTCCAGGTCATTATATGTTCTTCAAGTCCATTGAAGTCCCTTAAAAATCATTTACTATCCCCCCAACATCATCCACACTTCCTCATCTCCCTTTCCCGTGGTGTGGTGATCACTCTGTGTTTCTCCCGATGCATGCTAACAGATTTGTTTGCCTTTTCTCCTATTAATCTGCCTTTAGTCAGTTGATTTTCAGTAAACATTCAGAGGGGAAAGGGGAAGTTTCCCTTGGCCCCTACATATTCTGTTTAAAGATGTCCACTTAAGGTTGATCTTTGTAGGCTGAGGTATATTTATGACATACTTTTTAAATCTTTATTTTGCTACCACATGTCAGATGGGCCAATAATAATAATCACATTTTAAGCATGCTTTCCCATACATGTTTTCAGATGATCAGCATAACCACCCTCAGAGACAGGCAATGCACAGATTGCTTTTTTTTTTTTTTTTTTTTTGAGATGGAGTCTCGCTCTATTGCCCAGGCTGGAGGGCAGTGGCGCGATCTTGGCTCACTGCAACCTTCCCCTCCTGGGTTCACGCGATTCTCCTGCCTCAGTCCCCACAAGTAGCTGGGATTACAAGCATGCACCAACACACCTAGCTAGTTTTTGCATTTTTAGTAGAGATAGGGTTTCACCATGTTGGCCAGGCTGGTCTTGAACTCCTGACCTCAGGCAATCCGCCTGCCTCGGCCTCCCAAAGTGCTAGGATTGCACGTGTGAGCCACCATGCCTAGCCTGCTTTTGCTTTTTCACAAATGAGAAAATGCTTACAAGTTTATGGACCAGGCCGGGCACGGTGGCTCACGACTGTAATCCCAGCATTTTGGGAGGCCAAGGCAGGCAGATCACGAGGTCAGGAGTTCAAGACCAGCCTCACCAACATGGTGAAACCCTGTCTCTACTAAAAATACAAAAATTAGCTGGACATGGTGGCATGCACCTGTAATCCCAGCTACTTGAGAGCTGAGGCAGGAGAATCATGTGAACCCAGGAGGCGGAGCTTGCGGTGAGCCAAGATGGCACCATTGCACTCCAGCCTGGGCAACAGAGAAAGACTCCATCTCAAAAAAAAAAAAAAAAAAAAGTTTATGGACCAGTGCAGACTACACATTATGTATAGCAAATCCAGGACTCAATCAAGTTTTACAATCTTGGTTTAATGTTCTAAGTTCTGCTCTTTGTAACATGAGCATTAACAACTGTAAGAAGAGAACAGTCCTTGTGGGTAAGAAATTCTGTTTTCTGGGCCAGGCACAGTGGCTCAGGCCTGTAATCCCATCACTTTGGGAGGCCGAGGCGGGGGGATCACCTGAGGTCAGAAGTTCCAGACTAGCCTGACCAACTTGGAGAAACCCCGTCTCCACTAAAAATACAAAATTAGCCAGGCATGGTGGTGCATGCCTGTAATCCCAGCTATTTGGGAGGCTGAGGCAGGAGAATCGCTTGAGCCTGGGAGGCGGAGGTTGTGGTGAGCTGAGATCGTGCTATTGCACTCCAGCCTGGACAACAAGAGTGAAACTCTCTCTCAAAGAAAAAGAAAAGAAAAAAGAAATTCTATTTTCCAGCTGCAACATATGACATAGAGAACCTGAGCAATAACCACAATTAGGGTGAAAGTAAGAGCTGAAATGCAGCAGACAGGGCAAAGAATAGTGACAATTCAAGCCTTCCAATTTATAAGGTCCCATTTAATGTGTTATTTCATTTGATCCTACAACAATCTTATGAGGAAATTATGATTATGCCCATTTTTAAACCGGCTAGGAAACAATTGCTGAGAGCTTGAAATATTTGTCTAAGGACACACAACCGGTAAGTGGTAAAGTTGGCGATTCAAACTCAGGTCAACTTATTACAAATCTCATTCTTTTCACTAAACTTGGTCATCCTTGGAATCATTGGCCAGATTCTTGATCTTTTTTATTTTCATTTGTCTCAAGGTATTTTCTAATTTCCCTGGTGAATGCTTCCTTGATCCATTGGTTATTCCAATGTGTTGTTTAATTTCCACATACTTAGGAATTTTTCAGTTTTCCTTTTGCTATTGATTTCTAGTTTTATTTCATTGTCATCAGAAAAGATACGTGGTATGACTATAGTCTTCTGAAACTTGTTAAGGCTTGTTTTGTGGCTTAGTAAGTGATCTGTCTTGGAGAATGTTTCCTGTATGCTTGAGAAAAATGGGTATTCACCATTATCACTGTTATTGGGTGGACTGTTCTGTATAGGTCCAATTGGTATAAGTGTTGTTCAAATCTTTTATTTCTTTATTGATCTTATGTCTGGTTGTTCTACCCATTGTTGAATATGGGTTATTGAAATCTACTATTTTTGTGTTACTATTTCTCCTTCAATTCCGTTAATGTTTGCTATATTTGGATGCGCTTATGTTAGGCACATATATATTTATAATTGTTACATCTTCTTGGTGAATTAATGCCTTTGTCATTATGTGATGTTCTTCTTTGTCTCTTGTGACAGTTTTTGACTTAAAGTCTATTTTGTTGGATATAAGTGTGGCCCCTTTGCTCTCTTGGTTACTATATGTATGGAATATATTTTTCCATCCTTTCATTTTCAGCCTTTGTGTGTCCTTATGTCTAAAGTGAGCCAGTAGACAGCATATAGTTGGATCTTGTTTTTAAAATCCATTCAGTCACTCTATGTCTGTTGATTTGAGAGTTTAATATATATACATTTAAAGTAGTTACTGACAGAGGACTGCCTATTGCCATTTCTTTCTCTTTTTTAATGTCTTGTAGTTAATTTGTCCCCTTTTTCTTCTCTTGGTGTCTTCCTTTGTGTTTCATTAATTTTTTATAGTGACATGCTTAGATTCCTTTCTCAGTTTTTTTTTTTTTTTTTTTGAGACGGAGTCTCACTCTGTGGCCCCGGCTGGAGTGCAGTGGCCAGATCTCAGCTCACTGCAAGCTCCGCCTCCCAGATTTACGACATTCTCCTGCCTCCGCCTACCGAGTAGCCGGGACTACAGATGCCCACCACCACGCCCGGCTAGGTTTTTGTATTTTTTAGTAGAGACGGGGTTTCACCGTGTTAGCCAGGATGATCTTGATCTCCTGACCTCGTGATCTGCCCGTCTCGGCCTCCCAAAGTGCTGGGATTACAGGCTTGAGCCACCGCACCCGGCCAGTTTTTTTTTTTTTTTAATCTTGTATAGGTATTTCCTCTGTGGTTACCATGGGTTTTACATAAGACATCTTATAACAATCTATTTTAAACTGACAAGAACTTAACTTCAATTGCATATGAAACTCTACTCATTTACATCCCTTTTTCATAAATTATATCTTTTTATATTTGTATCATTAATATAGTTTTAAAGTTATGATTTAAATTCTTATGATTTTATGATTTTACCTTTTTAATTCTTATGATTTTATGATTTTACCTTTTTAATTCTGTACCAGAATTAAATGTTATTTATATGCCACCATTGCAGTATTATAGGATTTTGTATTTGTCTATATATTTACTAGACAGCTTTATATTTTTATATGTTTTTGTGTTGCTATCTAGTATCCTTTAGTTTCAACTTGAAGGAATTCCTTTAGCATTTCTTATAAGGCAGGTCTAGTGGTGAGTACTCTCTAAGCTTTTGTTTATTTGGGAAGGTCTTTAGTTCCTTTCATTTTTGAAAAATAGTTTTGCTAGATATAGTGTTCTCGGTTACTAGTTTTTCTTTTTTATTCTTTTTTTGAGACAGGGTCTTACTCTGTCACCCAGATTGGAGTGCAGTGGCACAATCATGACTTATTGCAACTGCAACCTCTCAGGCTCAAGCAATCCTGCCTCAGTCGTGTAAGTAATCAGGACTACAGGCACATGCCAACATGCCCAGCTGATTTTTATTTAAAAAAAAAAAAGTATAGAGATGGGTCTCCCTATATGTTGCCCAAGCTAGTCCTGAACTTCTGGGTTCAAATGATCCTCTCACCTCAGTCTCCCAAAGTGCTTGGATTATAGGTACGAGCCACCATGCCCACCCTTTTGGGTTTTTTCTTTCAGCACTTGGAAAGTGTCATCCAATTCATCCACTCCCTTCTGGTCTGTAAGGTTTCTGCTAAGAAATCCACTGATAATATTATGGGAGCTCTCTTGTATGTGATGAGTTGCCTTTCTCTTGCTGCTTTCAAGATTTTCTTTTGGTCTTTGACTTTTGACAGTTTTATTATAACACATCTCTTGTGGGTCCATTTGGGTTCATTCTGATTAGAATATTCTGGGCTTCTTCAATTTTTTTTTTTTTTTTTTGGGGGACAGGATCTTGCTCTGTTGCCCAGGCTGAAGTGCAGTGATGTTGATCACAGCTCACTGCAGCCTCAACCTCCTGGGCTTGAGGGATCCTCCCACCTCAGCCTCCCAAGTAGCTGGGACTATAGGTGTGAACCACTACACTTGGCTAATTTTTGTATTTTTTGCAGAGATGGGGTTGCCCAGGCTGGTCTCAAACTGCTAGGCTCAAGCGATCTGCTTGCCTGCCTTGGCCTCCCAATGTGCTGGGATTACAGGTATGAGCCACTGTACCTGGCTGAGCTTCTTGAATTTGGATGTCCATTTTCTTTCTCAGATTTGGGAAGTTTTAGGCCATTATTTCTTCAGATAAGCTCTTTGTGCTCTTTTCTCTCCCTTTTCCTTCTGGAACTTCCATAATGCATATATTGGCCTACTTGATGGTGTTCCATAAGTTTCTTAGGCTTTCTTCATTTTCCTTTATTCTTTTCCTCTTTTGCTCCTCTCACTTGATTGTTTCAAATGACCTGTGTTTAACTTTGCTGATTCTTCCTTCTGCTTGATCAAGTCTGCTGCTGAACTTTTCTAGTGAACTATTTTCTTTAGTTATTATATCTCTTTTTTTTTTTTTTTTTTTGAGACAGGGTCTCACTCTGTTGCCCAAGCTGGAGTGCAGTGGCATGATCTTGGCTCACTGCAACCTGTGCCTCCCAGGCTTAAGGGATCCTCCCACCTCAGCCTCTCAAGTAGCTGGGACTAGAGGTGTGCGCCACCACACACAGCTGGCTTCTATTTATTTAGGATCAGTTTCTGGTGATTTACTTTGATCCTTTGATTGGGCCATGTTTCCCTGTTTCTTCATATGCCTTATTAATTCTTGTTGGAATTTGAGCATTTGCAAAAACAGCAACTTCTCCCAGTCTTTACAGACTGACTTCATACAGCAGAAGAACTTCATCAATCAGTCCAGCTAGAGATTCTGTGGGCCTCTCAGACCTTCTCTGGGGATGCGTCTCTCTGGGCTTGTGCATGTGATTTCCCAATTAGAAGAGTTTGCTGGTTTTTATCAGGAGCTCATAATTTCTTGCTGCTTCCATTGTGTTTGCAGTACTGCAGGTTTTCCGGTGCTGCAACAAGCTGCGGAGCTGTCTCGAGGGCCCCCATGTATCCAAAGTATGCTAGTTCTCTGTCAGCATTCGGAGTCACACAAAACAGAAATCAGTCCCTTGGGAAGTATCCCAAAAAAACTGGAACATTAGATATATATTCCATTCTTTTCATTCCCTCCCATGGGAGAAGCCATGAGTTGGGCATTTTTTTATGATTACACTGAGCTGTGCTGGCTTGTGAAGAAAGGACTATCATGAGTGAAGGCAATGGCTTCTTACCTGTTTCCATGCAGCTGTTTTTGGCTTTGCACTTCCATGGGGTACTGTGACTTTTTTTTTTTTTTTTTTTTTTTGAGATGGAGTCTCGCTCCCGTCACATAGGCTGGAGTGCAGTGGCGCGATCTTGGCTCACTGCGGTCTCCACCTCCTGGGTTCAAGCGATTCTTCTTCCTCAGCTTCCCGAGTAGCTGGGATTACAGGAGTCTGCCACCATGCCCAGCTAATTTTTGTATTTTTAGTAGAGATGGGGTTTCGCCATGTTGGCCAGACTGGTCTTGAACTCCTGACCTCAGGTGATCCAGCCACCTCAGCCTCCTGAAGTGCTAGGATTACAGGTGTGAGCGACTGTGCCCGGCCTCTGTGACTTCTTACTTGGTTTTTGGAGCTCTCATAAAGGCTTTTAAAACTGCATATTATTGTTAAGTAATTGTCTATTTTTTAGTGACAGGGTCTCACTCTGTCACCCAGGCTGGAGTGCAATGGCACAATCATAGCTCACTGCATCCTCGAACTCCTGGGCTCAAGCGATTCTCCTCCCTCAGCCTCACAAATAGCTAGGACTACAGGTATTCACCACCATGCCTGGCTAGTTTATTTTTCATTTTTAAATTTTTTTGTAGAGATGAGTCTCACTGTGTTGTCCAGGCCAGTCTTGAACTTCTGGGCTCAAGCAATCCTCCCATGTCAGCCTCTCAAAGTCCTGGGATTACAGGTGTGAACTGCCATGCCCAGCCCAGTGTTTCTTTAGGGTACCAAGGTCTGTAGCTTCCTATTCTACTCTCTTGCTGACATCCCTCCAGATTCTTAATCTTTCTGAGCTGTGGGATATTTGACAATCTGTCAAAAGCTGTGAAACATCTTTTACCTAGAAAAAATATACAAACAGAAATTATGAGATATGAATTTTGAGAGAATTATATGCCCTCACATGCACAGGAATATATCATATGCACATGAATATATAGCTATTCACAAAGCCTGGTTTAAAAATCTTGATACAGTCTGTGCAATAAAGCATTAAATCAGCAGGCTTGGGTTACTCAAGCCCTGCATATTCCAAATAATGGACTGGCCCTTGACCAGCTTCTGGGAGATAACTTCTGAAGCTTGGAATATCCTGCCTGATAAGAGCGTCTTTGTATGCCTGAGGCCTTGGGCCACACTGCATCTGTTTGTCCAGGTAGATTATGCTAACAATGTGATTTATGGTGAGTGCCTGTTTTTGTATGTCTGAAATCCTGGGCCACACAGTATCAGTTTGACCTGTGCAGCTGGAGACTGATAGCTAAGGTCATTGACACAGGGGCTGCATACCTGTATGACTGCCTCGGTTAAAATCCTGAACACCGAGACTCAGGTGAGCTTCCTTGGTTGGCAGCAATTTGCACGTGTCACACATCATTACTCAGAGCATTCAACACTGTCTGTGAGACTAGTAGAGGACAGCTGAAAGTTTATGCCTGGTTTCTCCTGGGCTTTGCCTTACATGCCTTTTCCCTTTGCTAATTCAAATCTGTATCCTTTCGTTATAATAAACCATAACCATAAGTTTAACAGAGTCCTGTGACTCCTAGTGAATTACTGAACCTGAGGGTGGTCTTGGGGACTCTTGACATAGTTCAAATCACTCACATGGAACTAGCCAAATTGTCATAACCACTATAGCAATTAGGCCACATGACTCTCAGCAGCCAAAACAAAAGTTCATTCGAACAAATATTTCATGAATGCTTATCGTTTGCTAAGTGCTAGGAAAGCACAAAGACTCGAAGATAAATACGTTCATGCGTAGAGCTATAGTCTTGGCATAGGTCCCTCCAGCCTTCAAAATATAAGTGGGACTTCATGTACCTAGGAGGTATTCCTTTCTTCTTGTTGCTTCCAGTTTCTCTCACTGAACACATCATTCTGTGTCAGGTCGTGCTTAAAAGGAATTATTTTTGTTTGCAAGGTAATGACTTTTGGAGGGGTTTTGTCTTAGTTTTTGAAATGTTTGTTTTTAAAAGTCAGGTCTATTGAGGCATAATTTATATATAGTAAAATTTACCCTTTATAAGTATATAATTCTGTGAGTTTTGGCAAGTGTATACAATCACCACCATGTCAAGATACAGAACATTTCTGTCACCCTGAAAAGTTTCCTCATGTTCCTTTATAGTCAAGTCTCCTCTCTTCACCCATAGTCCCTGAAAACCATTGATCTGTTTTCTGTCCCTATAGTTTTGCCTTTTCTAGAATGTCATATAAGTGGAATCATATGGTATGTACTCCTTTGTGTTTTCTTTTTTTTTTTTTTTCAACTGACCACAGTGCTTTTAACATTCATCCATGTTGTTGCATGGATCACTTGTTTGTTCCTTTCCATTGCTGGGTAGCTTTCCATTATGTGGATGTGCCATAGTTTGTTTGTCCATGCACCAGTTGATAGACATTTGGATTGTTTCTAGTTTGGGGCTACTTTGAATTAGGCTACTATGAGCATTCACATTTGGGTGTTTGTATGGATATGCTTTCATTTCTCTTGGATAAATACCTAAAAATAGGATTGCTATGTCAAATGGATGAGTATGTTTATAAGAGATTGCCTATTATTTTTCCAAATGGCTTTACCATTTTGTATTTCTACCAGCAATGTATGAGATTTCCAATTGTTACTCATGCTCATCACCACTTAGTATTATCGATCTTTCCTTTTTCTTTTTTTTTCCAAGACAGAGTCTCACTCTGTTGCTCAGGCTGGAGTGCAGTGGCGCAAGCTCAGCTCACTGCAACCTCTGCCTCCCGGGTTTAAGCAACTCTCCTGCCTCAGCCTCTGGAGTAGCTGGGATTACAGGTGTGTGCTACCACACCCAGCTGATTTTTGCATTGTTAGTAGAGATGGGGTTTCACCATGTTGGTCAGGCTGGTCTCAAACTCCTGACCTCAGGCGATCCGCCCGCCTCAGCCTCCTAAAGTGCTGGGATTACAGGCGTGAGCCACCGCGCCTGGCCTTTGTTTTGTTTTGTTTGTTTGTTTGTTTTTTGAGACACGGTTTCACTCTGTCACCCAGGCTGCAGTGTAGTGGTGCAATCTCAGCTTAATGCAACCTCCACCTCCCAGGTTCAAGTGATTCTTGTGCCTCAGGCTCTCGAGTAGCTGAGATTACAGGAGCGTACCACCATGCCCAGCTAATTTTTGTATTATTAGTAGAGATGGGGTTTCACCATGTTTGCCAGGCTGGTCTCAAACTCCTGAGCTCAAGTGATCCACCTGCCTTGGCCTCCCAAAGTGCTAGGATTACAGGCGTGAGCCACCGCGTCTGGCCAGCAGTTTCTTACAAAGCCAAACTCTAGGACCCAGCAATTCCACATCCAGGAATATGCTCAAGAAAAATTAGTTTATATGTCCACCAAAAGTCTTGTACAAGAATGTTCATAGCCACTTAATTTCTATAGCCAAAAACTTGACAAAATCCAAATATCCATCAAGAAAAACATAAAACAATTTGGGATATAATCTTACAATGGAATACCACCAGCAATAATAAAAGTAAAAAAATATAGTAATATGCAGAACAGCATGGATGAATCTCAAAAACAGTATGCTGAGATTAAAAAAAAAAAAGCCAAATGAAGTAAGAAGTATATGATTCCATTTATATGACATTCAAAATCAAGCAAAACTATCTATGGTGGTAGAAATCAAAATAATGGTTACCTCTGGTGGACTAGGTATTGATTCAGTAAGGTGCCAGGGGTCCTTCCAGGGTGAAGGAAATGGTCTATCTGTTGAAGTGGGTGAAGGTTTCATGGTGTATACATATGTAAAAATTAGTTGAATTGTACATTTAAGACTTGTGCATTTGACTGGGTGCGGTGGCTCACACCTGTAATCTCAGCACTTTGGGAGGCGGAGGCGGGCGAATCACGAGGTCAGGAGATTGAGACCATCTTGGCTAACATGGTGAAACGCCATCTCTACTAAAAAATACAAAAAATTAGCTGGGTGTTGTGGTGGGCGCCTGTGGTCCCAGCTACTTGGGAGGCTGAGGCAGAAGAATGGTTTGAAACTGGGAGGCGGAGGTTGCAGTGAGCCAAGATTGCGCCATTGCACTCCAGCCTGGTGACAGAGTGAGACTCTGTCTCAAAAAAAAAAAGACTTGTGCATTTTACTGTATGTAAATTCTACCTCACTTTTAAAACACTTTTAATTAAAAAAATTACTATGGACTCCTAAAGATCCTGTGTTTATTTAACAGCTATCAGATTTTATCATATTAGCCAGGCACAGTGGCTCACACCTCTAATCCCAGTACTTTGGGAGGCCGAAGCAGGAAGATCACTTGAGCCCGGGAATTCAAGACTAGCCTATCAACATAGTGAAAGCCCATCTCTACAAAAAATGTAAAAATTAGCCAGGCACGATGGTGTGTGCCTATACCCCAAGCTAGTCAGGAGGCTGAGGCAGGAGAATCACTTGAGCCCAGGGGTTTGAGACTGCACTGAGCTCTGATCACACCACTGCACTTTAGCCTGAGTGACAGAGTAAGACCCTGTTTCTTAAAAAAATAAAATAAAATAAAATAAAATAAAAATTAGCATATTATAAATTGAGATGGACAAACTTTATTTTTATTTATTTTTATTTTTTTGCGACAGAGTCTTGCTCTTTCACCCAGGCTGGAGTGCAATGGTGCAATCTCAGCTCACTGCAATCTCCACCTCCTGGGCTCAAGCAATTCTTCTGCCTCAGCCTCCCAAGTAGCTGGGATTACAGGCGTGTGGCACCACACCTGGCTGATTTTTGTATTTTTAGTAGAGACAGGGTTTCGCGTGTTGGCCAGGCTGGTCTTGAACTCCTGACCTCAAGTGATACACTCACCTTGGCCTCCCAACATGCTGGGATTACAGGCGTGAGCCACCACACCCAGCCCAAAATAGAGAAACTTTAAAATATTTAACTCATTTAGAAATAACAATAATAAACTCATTACACATTAACATAACATTTTAATGAAAAACAACTATATTGTCTACAACAAAAAAATAATGAGAAGAGTGTCATTGTTTTACATCTTTGCAAATTTCTTTAATATGTGGCTTAAAAGAAGATGGCTGGATTTTTAAACCAACTTCTGCATTTAATTTTTTAAGCTCTCACATGTCACTCAGTGTTTGGAAACTCCACTGTACACTTGAAAGAGAAAATAAGTGAAAAGACAAATAACCCGTTATTATTATTATTATTATTTTCCTTTTTTTTTTTTTTGACATGGAGTCTCGCTCTGTCACCTAGGCTGGAGTGCAGTGGTGCCATCTCGGCTCACTGCAAGCTCTGCCTCCCAGGTTCAAGCTGTTCTCCTGCCTCAGCCTCCCTAGTAGCTGGGACTACAGGCGCCCGCCACCACGCCTGGCTAATTTTCATATTTTGAGTAGAGACGAGGTGTCATCACGTTGGCCAGGCTGGTCTCGAACTCCTGACCTCAAGTGATCCTCCTTCCTCGGCCTACCAAAGTGATGGGATACAATAGTGAGCTACTGCACCCGGCCTATTATTATTATTAAAATAATTTAGACCTCATGACCATCTGAATGAGTCTCAGAGCCTGTAGGGTCCCTCCTCACCACACATTGGGAACTGCGGCTCTGATCTGCTCCCCCAGGCTAATTTTTTAGCATTTTTCTAGAAAAGAAATAAAATACCCACATATAGAGTGGGGTTTATGTTAGCTACTATTTTTTATATGCTTCCTAGTACCTTTCTCATTTTCCACAGTTCTACCTTGCCTCCCCTGTGTCTTCCAGGTTCAGCAGCTTCAGAGAGCAGAACATCTTTTCCTCTCAGCCTGGCCCTCTGCAATGGAGGCCATAAAGAGGCCAGTAGTGAAAGCTACAGAACACGTGAGCATGGCAGGGGCTGAGCTCCATTTCAGGGTAACCTCCATCACTGTCTACTTGCTTACATATAATATCACCATAATTTGCTGCTGGAATTAGTCTTTGTCTTGACAAATGTATTCACATATGTATCTTGCATCCAAGTGTTTTTTTTTTTTTTTTTTTTTGAGATAGGGTCTTGCTCTGTCGCCCAAGCTGTAGTGCAGTGGCGCAATCTCAGCTCACTGCAACCTCCGCCTTCCAGGTTCAAGCGATTCTCCTGCCTCAGCTTCCCCAGTAGCTGGGATTATAGGTGTGCGCCACCATGCCTGGCTAATTTTTGTATTTTTTGTAGAGACAGGGTTTCACCATATTGGCCAAGCTAGTCTTGAACTCCTGACCTCAGGTGATCCGCCCTCCTTGGCCTCCCAAAGTGCTGGGATTATAGGCGTGAGCCACCCTGCCCAGCCCCTGCATCCAATTATAAAATATGACTGTCACTACGAAAGTTCTCTCATGTTTCTTTTCTCTTTCTCTTTTTTTTTTTTTTTTGAGACAGAGTCTTGCTCTGTCGCCCAGGCTGGAGTACAGTGAAGCGATCTTGGCTTGCTGCAAGCTCCGCCTCTTGGGTTCACGCCATTCTCCTGCCTCAGCCTCCTAAGTAGCTGGGACTACAGGCGCCCACCACCATGCCCAGCTAATTTTTTGTATTTTTAGTAGAGACGGGGTTTTACCATGTTAGCCAGGACGGTCTCAATCTCCTGACCTCGTGATCTGCCTGCCTCAGCCTCCCAAAGTGCTGGGATTACAGGCGTGAGCCACCTCACCCAACTGTTTCTTTTCAATCAAACTCTGTCCCCACCACACCACCAGAGGCAGTGTGGTAGGATAATAATAATAAATTAGTAAAAATTAATCCCAGAATATTTTAACTAATCCCCAGTGAAATTCTTTTTAAATTTATTTGGGACCAGGCATGGTGGCTCAGGTCTGTAATCCCAGCACTTTGGGAGGCCAAGGCAGGAGGACTGCTTGAACCCAGGAGTTCAAGACCAGCCTGGGCAACATGGCAACCCCCCATCTCTACCAAAACAAATTTTTTAATTAGCCAGGTGTGGTGGTGTGCACCTGTAGCTGTGGTCCCAGCTACTTGGGAAGCTGAGGCAGGAGGATCACTTGAGCCCAAGGGGTCAAGGCTGTGGTGAGCCATGTTCATGCTACTGCACTCAAGCCTAGGTAACAAAGTGAGACCCTGTCTCAAAAAAAAAAAAAAATTATTTGGGAAATCTCTGGATATCTTAGGTCTACTGTTCTTGGTTATGGACTCTATAGAAATCACAAAAATTTTCCAGTCTTTTCATATATAATAATAGGTATTTTGGTTTTTTTCTTCAAGGTATTCTAAATTATGAAAACAGGAGAACTGCTCTTCAAACTGTAGAACAGGTATTCAACAAAAGCTTTTTATTTCCATAATACTGAATTGCTTGGATCTAAGGAAGAATATATTTAATGGGCAAAAGTCTCAAAAGAAAATGCAGGTCACTATTGCTCTTTCCCATTTATCAATAGTGCAGCTCGGCAAAGCTCACATCGTATTGTGCAAGGTGAAAAGAACCCTCTCAGGTTCCAAGTTGTAGGATATGATTAAAGCCTAGTGACAATAAACCAAGCTGGCCTCAGGGCCTGTTTCCCAGACAGTCCTTTTCAACATCAGTACTCAAGGCAGATCAGAACCTTTCAGAGCTAGGGGAAATACATCTGCAGTGCTTAATTGTACACCCCTTGAGGCTTGCAGATAAACTCCCTTATCAAAAGAAGGCTTGAGTCCCCAACAAGTATTGAGTGGCTCAATTATTTCTTCCTCTGTCCCACGAAAATGGTTTTTCAGTGCAGAGGATAATTCTGCACACATTTATCAGTCCTGGCATAGACCTAGCCTGGTGGAGCACATGTGGATGAAACGTGTGATGTCCAATTTCAAGGTGTTTACAGTATATGTAGTTCTCTGTTTTATGGGGAGCGCCAGGTAGACAATGACTCCAACTAAGAGGTTAGGCAGGGTGGGGAGGGGACTTGTGGAAGAGGGAAAATGTGAACCAAGCCTTGAAAGAGCCAACTATTTTTTAATACCGCAGCCCAAGTGATGTTTCTGAAGTACAAATCTAATTATTTCATTTCCCTCTTTAAAGCCATCGGGGATGAGAAATATCAACACCTACTTTGTTTTGTGAGATAATGGTGCCCAGCACACAGTGAGTAAGGAAACTGAGGCTCAGGATGGGACCATGCTATCTCCAAAGCCAGCTAGTTAATGGCAGAATCATACTAGAACTCAGGGCCCCTGGGGTCACTGCTCCCCAGCACCTCAACAGCCATTCTTGGCTGAACTCACTGAGCAAAATCAAGGTGCCAGCAGGACTGTGTTCCTTTCTGGAGGCCCTTGGAGAGAATCCATTTTCTTGCCTTTTCCAGCTTCTAGAGGCTGCCCACATTCTTTGGCTTATCGTTCCTCTTTTCCTCTTTAATGGCTGATTGAATCCTTCACACATCACATCACTCTGACACTGACCCTTCTGCCCTCCTCTTACATTTGTTAGGACCCTTGTGATTACATTGGTCCTACCCAGATTACCTAGGATAATCTCCCGTCTCAAAGTCCTCATCTTAATCCCATCTGCAAGGTGCCTTTTGCAATTTAAGATAACATATTCAACAGGTTCCAGGAATAAGAATGTGGATGTCTTTGGAGAGCCATTATTCTGCCTACCACAGATATAACCTAGCTGTTACCACCAAGGGTTGGAATGAGGATCATTCTGGGACTGCTGCAAGAGACTGGAAACTGGAACCAAGTGCTCCCTTCATGGTAAGAAGCCAATGCTGGAACAACACTGACTGGAGCATCAAGCAAAACAGGAAGGAGCAACTCCTTCTACCCTCCTCCTGGCTTCGAGTCTCTCTCTAGCTCCCCTTGTTGGCGGGACCTATCAGAAGGCCAGCTGGCTACGGAGGACTGTAGTTTCGCAGTTTCAGTTCCAGCATCCCAGAGCTGAATATAGAAGGGTGGGTTGGAAGCCGAGAGACAGTAGCTTAGTAACTGACAAAGATGCCACTAAAAAATTCAGTTTAAACAAGTGACAGCCTATGATTACATTGCATTTAATAAAAAGTTCAAAGCTCCAATATATAATGGTTTTTATAAACCAGTAAGAAAAAGCAACCCAGTAAAAGTGGGTAGATAAGAACAAAAGATTCACAGGTACTGTCCCATCCTGTCCAGTCCTATCCCACCGCCGCGTCTGCCAGTCATGAGCTCCACGCAGTTCAACAAGGGCACCTCCTCATACGGGCTGTTGGCTGAGGTCAAGAACTGGCTTCTGTCCAAATATGACCCCCAGAAGGAGGCAGAGTTCCGCAGCTGGGTTGAGGGACTCACTGGCCTCTCCATCAGCCCCGACTTCCAGAAGGGCCTGAAGGACGGACGGGATGCTCTTATGCACACTCATGAACAAGCTACAGCTGGGCTCAGTCCCCAGGCCCAACCACTCCATGCAGAACTGGCACCAGCTAGAAAACCTCTCCAACTTCATCAAGACCATGGTCAGCTACGGCATGAACCCTGTGGACCTGTTCGAGGCCAACGACCTGTTTGAGGTTGCAGCTGCAGGTGTCTCTTCTTGCCCTGGCAGGGAAGGCCAAGACTAAGGAGCTGCAGAGCGGGGTGGACACTGGCATCAAGTACTGGAGAAGCAGGAGCGGAACTTCAGCAGCCCCCCGTGAAGGCTGGCCAGTGCATCCTAAGGCTGCAGATGGGCACCAACAAATGCGCCAGCCAGTCAGGAATGACTGCATATGGCACGAGCAGGCATTTCTATGACCCCAAAAACTAAATCCTGCCCCCCATGGACCACTCGATCATCAGTGTCCAGATGGGTACAAACAAGTGTGTCAGCCAGGTGTGCATGATGGCTCCCAGGACACGGCGGCACATCTATGACCCCAAGCTGGGAAATGACAAGTGTGAGAACTCCTCCATGTCCCTGCAGAAGGGTTACATACAGGGCGCCAACCAGAGTGGCCAGGTCTTGGCCTGGGCCAGCAGATATACGACCCCAAGTACTGCCCACAAGGCACAGTGGCGGATGGGGCTCCCTCAGGCACTGGCGACTGCCTGGGCCCGGGGGAGGTCCCTGAATATCCCCCTTACTACCAGGAGGAGGCTGGCTACTGAGTCTCGCAGCATGCTCTCTCCCCACATCATCTCCCCGTCTGGGTTTTTGGGTTTTTCTGTGTTTTCATCTCTTTTTTTCTTAACGTGTTCAGTGCTGACAATCAACTGAGGGTCTGTGAGTGGTGGCATGGGATCAGGCAGCAGGGCTTTTGTCTCCCTTGCCTTGGTCCTTCGCAGGACTGAGCCACCCGGCTGTGGGGGAAGGGGTCAAGGCCATATCCCGCTAAGTGTTGGGTGAGGGTCCTTGTTGGCACCTCCAGGCTGTGGGCCGAGCTGTGCTGGGGAGAAGAGACCTGGGCGTGGAGGGAACCGGACCCAGAAGATTTCCAGTGGCCTCTCTTCTTCCCCTTTTTGTCAGCCAATCAGTTTGTGGTTTCTGTACCCACTAAAGTTTCAGGACGTATCAACAAAAGAAACATACATTTTTTTTTCCCCCTAGGAATGGGGCGGGGACAGTGGAGAGGGTGCTGGGAAATGAGTCCCTTGGGAAACGGGGCCTGGCCACAGTGCTAAATATCTCAGGCTCCCAAGTGGCTGGATTTCCCTAGTAACCTCAGACCAACAGATCTCAGACCCTCAGACCTGCCCTGGGGCCCGGTGGGGAAAGTGAGGCCCGTACAAGGAAGTGGAATTCTGAGGTGTGAGGGCTAAGCTTGACCCCCTGTCCATGCTAATTCCCCACACTGTGGCCTCAGTAGGTTTTGTTGTTGCTGCTTAGGCTGGAGTGCAGTGGCGTGATCTCAGCTCACCGCACCTCCACCTCCTGGGCTCAAGGGATTCTCCTGCCTCAGCCTCCCAAGTAGCTGGGACTGCAGGTGCTCCACCACACCTGGCTAAATTTTGTATTTTTAGTAGAGACGGGGTTTCGCCATGTTGGCCAGGCTGGTCTCGAACTCCTGGCCTCAGGCGATCTGCCCGCCGCGGCCTCCCCAAGTGCTGGGATTATAGGCGTGAGCCACTGCGCCCAGCCCCTCAGTAGGTTTTAAGGAGCCTCCAGCCCTCCTTCCCCGCTTCTTGGCTTGACCAGCTATACTGCTGCATCTCCCCGCCGCCACATGCCCCGCCAAGTACTGCACAAGGACCAACACCCAGGGGCCCTGCTCCATGAGATAATGTGAAATACAACTGTGGACCAAATGCAATAATACCTCTGTTTGTAAGAAGAGGAAAAAAAAAAAAGAAAAATTCACAATGGCCAATAAACATATGAAAATACTCTTGATCCCATTAGTGAGCAGGGAAATGCCTTAGGGTCTAGACGCAGAAGGAGGAGGTCATCCTTTTTGTTTAGAAGATAATCCTAAACCTTAATTTTGGCACAGCTGAAACACAAATTAGCACACCAAGAATGAATGGATCAATGAAGAGCAAAAGTTCTCCAGGTAGGAAATAGGAAGACTGGAACATGAGCATACAAACCATGCTAAAGGAAGAGCCTTCTTGGGCCATGTCCAGATACATGGAATTAAATCTTCAGAAGAACAGTGCATGTAGTGTCTGCTCATTGTAAAGCTCTCAGTTCAGAAACAATAGCCACTTTCGAGAGCACTGCTAGAGAGGTAGCTCCGCCCACTCTAGAGAGCCCCAGGCCAGTCCCATTTCCCACAAGCCAGCTGTAACAAGGAGGAGGAGTAAGTCTGGGGTGTGGGGTATTGAGAAGGGCGCAGGGCCAGGAAAAACAAGTTAGAGAATCTCTAGGCACCGGTGAGTCATGTTGATCATATCATAGATCAATGTCAAATGAGGTAAAATAAATGACTAAAGTGGCCAGGGTACTTCTGGGCTAGCACATAGTTGTGGAAAGAGGAGTTTGTCTTCTTTTATCTTATTCCCAAACCAGCACAATTTGTCTTCAGTGACCCTTACAGCATTCTTGGTGCTGACAGTGAGTGGGTCAGCTTGGTCTTTTCTGGAGGAAAGATAGAAGAGCAAAAAGTATCCAAAAGAAACCAGATAACGAAAACCTGAAGCCTGAAGATGTTTTTTTTGTATGTCAAAGTCCTAATTTTAGACCCAGTGGAAGGCTCATTATCCAACATATTACAGTATGAAATTGTAACTCTGCCGCGTCTAGAAGGAACTGTCCATTACCAGAAAGAAAACAGCCTGCTCAGTCAGTCTTCAACATTCATGGATTACGGTGATGGCAAAAGTGTTTCTTAACTTTCAGTCAGTTGCTTTTTGATCTCTTTCGAGTCACCCTCAGAGGATACCTGGGTACCCATTTTTCTTCCTGGTTACTCTCCTCTTTCTCCATCCACTACCCACCCCACTCCTACCCTGAGTCCTCGTTCCAGTCTAGACTGTAGGAACAGTCCTGGGCCTTCTTCTAAATGTAGCATAAACCAGACCAACAAACCTTTCTCTTGAGGGTTCTGATAGTCCCCAGTCATCCTTCCATGACTTATGCTAAGCGGCTCTCTCTCTCTGGGTAAAAAGGGTGAGGAACAAAAGGATTCTGTGAAATAGGAAATCCTTTTCTTCCAGAAAGTCAAACCAGATACTAGACCTTTGGGTTGGACATCAGTTTATTTGCATGCTTGGATGCTGCTATACTTTTATGCTTCAGAAGCCAGGCTGAGATTACAGGTTGAGTGTCCCTTATCCAAAATGCTGGGACCAGAAGTGTTCTGGATTTTGGATTTTTTCGGATTTTGGAATATTTGCATTATACTTAATAGTTCAGCATCCCTAATCTGAAAATCTGAGATCCAAAATGCTCCAATGAGCATTTCCTTTGAGCATGTCGGTTCTCAAAACGTTTCAGGTTCTGGACTGGGGATGCCGAGCCTGCACTAAATGGCTCCTCCCTTCGTCTCCCCGTGGGCCCTATGTTGGCCCTATGTTGTAGTTAAGCAGCCCCTCCCTTCTGGAACTGTGAGTGCCAGAGTAACTCAGATGTGCCTCCACTCTAAGCCATAAAGAAATAATTAGCCACAGTTAATGGCCCATAATTTGTTATCTCTGTATCCTGTTCCTCAGGGTTCCCTCCTAAATTATTATCCAGGAAGAAACATAAAACTACACATAAAACTGTATTTCATAGAAACAGAAGAATTGAGCTTCTTTTTTGCTTTGTCTCCCTGTGATTTGAAGCAGTTGGACTTCCTAGATGGAAATGAGGTTCATTGCCACAGATGGGAAAGGCTGCCGCACATTGGTTTGCCTCATTATGATGCAGACATATGTACAGGACCTGCTATATAATTTGTGGGACCTAGTGCAAAAGGAAAGTGTGCGGCCCTTTGTTTAATATGTTAGGAACTTCAAGATGGCAACAGAGGAGCATTAAACTGAAGGTGGGCCCTTCTGAGTGTGGGGCCCTGTGTAACTGCAGAGGCTGCACACCTATAGACCAGCTCTGCACGCAGAGAATGGTCTCAGGACTAGAAAGATAAAGGGAATTGTGCCCTGAGAAGGAGAAAGCACGGGTGAGGTCGTGAATGGTGTGGCCAAGGACAGTGTCCTCTAGGTGGTTCTCTCGAACGCAATCTGCTTGGCATTGGATATTGGAAGGCCCCAGGTTCAGAAAGGACAGGTATACATGAGGACGCTGGAAGGAAGCAGGGCGAAGGGTGTGAGAATGTTGGGATTGAAGGAGGGGTGGCATACAGTGGGAGTGCTAGGCATGGAATCATCTTGTTTTGTTTTCATTTAATCAACCCATTTCTTTCTCTCTCTCTTTTTTTTTTTTTTACTGAAGTAGAATGTATCAAATTTAGATGAATGATTTTTTTCCCTCCAAATTTGCTTTTCCCGTTTCTTCATCTTGGTGAATGTGAATCACTGTCCACCTAGTTGATCAAGGCTGAAGCTGGGAGTTGTCTCTGATCCCTCCCCAAGTCCATGGAACATCAGTTCTATCATCAGTGCCTCTCCTGAGCCCACACATCTCCTTGCTCCATAACCAGTGAAACCACCATCATTCCTGACCGTGGCTGTGGCAGCAGCCTCCTCACTGACAGCTTCTGAATCATGGAGACGGGAGTGTAAGTCCTCATTCTGCCACATGTTAGCTGAGTGAGCTTGGGCTGGGCTCTTTACCCCTCTGTGCCTCGGTTCCCACCTCTGTAAAATGAGAATCATAATACCTATCACAAAGCATGTTGTCAGGGCTAAAGGAAATGAAGACATAGCTGAGCGTCTTCCCTCTTGTTCCCTCTCCATCCCTCAGGCCTTCAGTGAAACATTTCTTTCCTTTCCTGACTTGCTCATGGCAGGTTCCCACAGGCCACTAGCCTGCTCTGCAGCCCTCATCACACTTCCCTGTCTTCTCTCAGCACTCCTCTCCATGAGGACAAGGAGCCTGGTTTCCATGGCCAGGGTGCCTCTGACATGGAGTGGGAGTTCACCCTGCTGTGTGACTGACATTCTCACAAAGAATCAAACGTTCCCAGACATGGACTCCCTGTAAGCTTTCCCCTAACTGTAAGTAAGCGAGCAGGTGACCACGTGACAGAAAAAAATGACGAAGACCAAGACTATCCCAGCAGATATTACGTTAAGCTGGGGCACTGGAATGGCTCATCAGAGCAGGTCCCTCTGTAAGAAACAGACCTAGGTCAGGTAAGGCCACCCAAGGAAGCCAGGAGACTGGGTGCTGCAGGTCAACACAGTCAAACTCCCCAGAGAACACAGTGGGGCTGGGGCTGGGATGTGACAGCCTGGGACAGGGAGACACCCCAGAGGAAGGAATAAAGGTGGGACTCCTGAGTGGTGGGTCACCCTTTGTCCTTAGGCCCTGGAAGCTCCCCATCCAATGCTCCCCACTGAGGCCAACAGAGTAAGAGGTGTGCACACTAGCGGGTTCGTGCCCTGAGCCGGTCAAGGCAGAGCAGAGGGACGGGGTGCGAGGGTTTTTTTCATGAAATAACATATATGTAGAAAAGCACATCAAACATATCTGTAGGGGTTGCTGAATTATAAACCCACTACTCCAAGACCTGGAGCATCCCTAGCACTCTAGATCCTCCCCAACCTGTTCTCCACATTCACCTAGAGACCACCGGGACCTCGGCTTTTGTAGTTACCATGTCCTCACACCCCCAAAGAATAGTTTCGTTTTGCCTGGTTTTGAACTTCTCAAAAATGGAATCATACAGCATATATTTTATTTTTTTTTCTACTCAATATTCTGTGAAATTCATCCATGTGGCTGTATGTAACTACTTTATTGATTCGTTGCTATGTTGTTTGTGGATAACTTTCACAAGTTCCTTATTCCTTGCCCTATGGATGGACAGTTGTGCTGTTTCTGGCTTGTGCATTTTCTATGACTTAGTGTGAGACTTCTTCTGGATGGCTTGCAGGGGAGTGGGAGTCTGGGCTGGAAGGGAAGGTGGGGGAAGCAACAGCAGCAGCCCTGGGCATGGGGGGCACAGCAGGTGGGAGGGATCTGTGGGTCAAGCAGGACTACTGAAGTGCAGAGCAGGGTTGAGGGTACTACAGAGGAAAGGGCCCTGGAGGAATCCTTGGACGTGTGCTCCTACTCTGAGACTGGACGGGGAACGCTCCCCGCAAGGCCATAACCGGGCTGTTTAGTAGGCATGGGCACAGCGCCTCTATCCTCTGGACCTGCCGCCTGACCCCAATTCCCTGTGGGGTATAGACCAGTTACATGCAAGAGAGGCCAGACAAGACAGCTTATTGCAGAATACTGCCCTTGGGACTCAGAGGAAACACTAGAAATTGACCAGGGAGTCAACCTCTGGCGCCACTTCTTTACCAGGATGGGCATCCATCAAGAGGTTTGTATTTGGGAAGTTCAGGGATCACTGGCTGCACATCCAGACACTGGCCCACATGGAGGTAAGGTGGCTGGAGCCCTGAAGGGAGGGGGTCTGCACTGCTGACCACTTGCCTAGATCTTGCCTGTGCTAGAAGCAAGGCCACCCATGGAGCCCATCTCTCAGAGCTCAGCAGCCGAGGGCAGAGCTTCCTATCCTTGCCAGAAAACCTGTCCCTGGCAACACCCCAACCCCAGTATTTCTTGTTGGGGACTGTCCTGGCTGGAGATGGCCAAGAGTCCTTCCCACACTCTGAGAGACCTGACGTATTTCCCTCTTCTCTTGGGTTTGGCAGATACGGGTAAGAGGAGAGATGCTGTTGCCTTGGAGCTGGCAGGTTGTGTGGCAGACAAGCAGGGTTCCCGCCGCCTCCCATGGAGACTACACTGGAACGCAGGTGAGGTGCTGGGAATCAGTCACAGATGTTCAAGTGCCAGCTTTGGCAGGACCGTTCTTTCTGCTGTAGATCAGCCAGACTTTGAAAACATGATCTACTTCCTCACTGGATCCTCAACAGTCCCCTCAACAGTCCCATGGGCAGATCGGACAAAAATCCCCATAGGTGAGAAATTAAAGCAGAGTAGAGTGGTCAACTCCCACCCCGTAAGTGACTGTAGGCTAGAACACAGGTCTCACAACACTGGGTCAGGGCTTTGCCTGCTGGGTGGCACAGAGCTGTGCACAAGCAGGCACTTGCCTAGGCAGACCCTATGCTCTAGCTTCATCATTTCACGTTTGATTTTTTTTTTTTTTTTTTTTTTTTGAGACGGAGTCTCGCTCTGTCGCCCAGGCTGGAGTGCAGTGGCCGGATCTCAGCTCACTGCAAGCTCCGCCTCCCGGGTTTACGCCATTCTCCTGCCTCAGCCTCCCAAGTAGCTGGGACTACAGGCGCCCGCCACCTCGCCCGGCTAGTTTTTTGTATTTTTTTTAGTAGAGACGGGGTTTCACCGTGTTAGCCAGGATGGTCTCAATCTCCTGACCTTGTGATCCACACGTCTCGGCCTCCCAAAGTGCTGGGATTACAGGCTTGAGCTACCGCGCCTGGCCTCATGTTTGATTTTCTATAGTGTAATCAGTCACAGGATCATTAACCCCCCTGGTGTCTGCTGCAAATTTATCTTAAGTGCCAATTTGTCCCTGCATTAGAAGGGAAGCTGTTTAGTTGAGGGAGCTCCTCCTGAGAAACAGTGAATTTTATGTTATTTTTTATTTTTTTGAGACAGAGTTTCATTCTTGTTGGCCAGGCTGGAGTGTAATGATGCGATCTCTGCTCACTACAACCTCCGCCTCCCATGTTCAAGCAATTCTTCTGCCTCAGCCTCCCGAGTAGCTGGGATCACAGGTGCCTGTCACCACGCCCGGCTAATTTTTGTATTTTTAGTAGGGACACGGTTTAACCATGTTGGTCAGGCTGGTCTCGAACTCCTGACCCCAGGTGATCCACCTTCCTCAGCCTCCCAAAATGCCGGGATTACAGGCATGAGCCACCATGCCTGGCTGAAACAGTGAATTTTAGTGAGCAGCTGATTCCTTCTTGCAATGGTGATTGCTTCATGCATGATTTACTGAGTTTTGGAAAGAAACAGTCCTGTGTAAACCCAATGAAACAGCACTAGTACTTTAACATGCAGTGTTCTTTGGAATTGCTCTTGAACTCTTCCCTGCCCTGGTTTAGGCCTTTTATCATGCAGGTGGCCTCTTACCGCTTTTTCCACCTCAACTTGCCTCACCTCCCAGCACACACTTCCAGTCAGCCTGGGCCCAGGAGAGACTGGGTAGCGCAGCGGTTGAAAGCGTGATCTCAGGAGGCAGAGGGTCCAGATTCAGAAAACCGTGGCTCTGCTGCTTCAACTTTCGGGGTGACCTTGGGCAAGGGGCTTAACAGCTCTACTGGCTCAGTCATATTAGTTTCAAATGAGGCTATGACAGTACCTCGCCAGGTTAACAGGAGAATTAAGTGTGTTATTCGTGGAAAGTACTCGAACAGTCCTAGCCCGTAATAAATACTATTATCATCTCGTTCCATTCTCTGTTCAGAAACCTCAAATACCTATAGAATTGGGACCAGTGTTTGGCCTGACATAGGAGACTTTTTTGGCCTAAGCTTTTAACAAATATTTCCTGCCTTTCCTGTTCACTAACCCATGTACTCTGGCTCAGATCCTGAAACCCACCCTCTTGTCTTGACTCACCTTGACCTCATCATATTGCCATGTGTTGATGTCACTGCTATCCCCCCAGGGGCAGGTTCCTTGCTCAGACGTGCATGTACTCTCTTCTTCCTCTGAGCTATAACTCCAACTAGTCAGTATCCAAGTTCCTGTAGCCACTAGTTGTGGAGAAAGCTAAAGTCATCAGACATGAAAAGTATTCTCTACACAACTCAACCACTTAGAAAAATCACTCTCCACTTAAACATCTCTCCCTCCTTAACATACTCTCCATCCACCATAGCCCAACTTTCCTCTCTGTTATGGATTGTGAGATGTTGAAAATACAACAAAACAGGTATCAAAGTACAATTTAAATTTTGTAAAATATGCAGAATTTCACATAGTTGATGAATGTGTTGTTGGCCAAATGCTCAGATGAGTGTAGCCATTGGCAAATAAGGATCTCGGAGAGTAGGTCCATTAACAAATGAAGGGGAAAGTGACATGTCTAACCAATTAGGTGCTTCCTAGGGGGACGATGTGAATATCAAAACTAAAGGATTTAAGAGGGAAACTGATGAAGCCCTTGACTCACTTTTCCTAAAATGATCCCGTGATTGGTTACACTGTAGAAAATCAAACATGAAATGATGTCCTATTGTGTAATCATATAATTTGGGGAGGGAAATACACCTAAAATATTATTTTTAAGAATTAGCCTGGTCGGGAGTGGTGGCTCATGCCTGTAATCCCAGCACTTTGGGAGGTCAAGGCAGGTAGATCACTTAAGGTGAGAAGTTTGAGACCAGCCTGGCCAACATGGCAAAACCCCACCTCTACTAAAACTACAAAAATTAGCTGGGCGTAGTGGCACATGCCTACAATCCCAGCTACTCAGGAGGCTGAGGCACGAGAATCTCTTGAACCCAAGAGGCGGAGGTTGTAGTGAGCCAAGATCGTGCCACTGCACTCCAGCCTGGCGACAGAGGGAGACTGACCCTGTCTCAATAACAACAACAACAAAGAATTAGCCTATAGTTGCAATTACCTTGTGTTAAAACATACTTTTTAACAAAACAGTGGGAGATACGGGTTAAAGGATACAGCATTTCAGTTAAATAGGATTAGGTGAAAGGGCTCTATTGTACCACAAGGTGACTTAGTTAATAACAATGTATTATATTCTTGAAAATCCCTAAGAGGGTAGATGTTAAGTGTTTCTCATCATAAAAAAAATAGTATGTGAGGTAACGCGTATGTTAATTAGATCAATTTAACCGTTCCACAATGTATACATATTTCAAAACATACTGTATATTATATATAATTTTTGTCAATTCAAAAAAGATACTTATTTCAATAATATTTTCATTTTGCAAGATTAAATTCAGATCAAACCTTTTTCACTATGTGCTGTATGAAATGCTGGTCTCCATTTTCAATGGGCTGTCTCTAAGAGGCTTTTTCAGGTCCTGTTCTTTTTGGATGAGGGTATGTATTTATCTGCCTGATCATCTTCCCTAACAGGCAGCACATTCGTGAGAGCAAACAGTGCCTGAGACAGAAGTGCCATGTCATTTCATGGAATGGTGGAGGGGGACATGTGTGAGTCACCAGTGAAGCCTGTATAGATACTTACCTTCAATGACTTACTACATGAAGGCATCACAGGGCATATCCAGAGCTGTCAGAAGCCAAGACCCCCTCTGTACATATTGGTTACAGTCCTCAGCAATGAGGGGTGACACAGTACCAAGGCAGAACAGGGCAGAGGGTTCCTGAACAGACAGCCAGGCTCTTGCTCTCAGCTTGATCTGGGCTTTTCAGGCATCAGCAGGGCCCTCTGAGGGCATGAGGTGCCTTGGAGGGCAGCAGGGTGACCCGGAAGACATGTGACTGGCATGGGTGATCTGGTAGTCCCAGGTAAGGAGAGGCAGAGGCCCCTCTGCCCTCACCTGGGGCAGCACACAGAAGCCATGCCCAGTGGCTTTGGGTGCTCTGGCCCATTCCTGTCTAACCAAGGTCAGAGCTTCCTACGACTGAGTGTCATAAACAGACTGACGATGGAGCTTCCCCTAGTCCCAGGAAGGGCTGGTGGGGTGTCGGAATTCAATTACAATATGGAAATAAGAGGTGAACTTCCTACTTGGGGTTGAGGGATAGGAGGGCAAACTTGGCATCAGCGTTCACCCCTGCACTAGGTGCTGACTGCATCCTGAAACAGAGGGTAAAAGCGAAGAGCAGACGCTGTGGCCTCTCGGTTCAGGGGAAGCCCCAAGGCATCTCTGGCTGACAAGGCTGAGCTCAGTCTTCAGGCCCAGAACTAGTTCCCAGGTTAATGCCACCAAGCTGTGTGGGGGTGCAGGTGAAACATGGCCACATAGACAGGTCCAGGTGGGGACACCTGATGCTTTCACAGTCTCACCAGGTGCCTGAAGGAGGCCTCTAGAGACTTAGAACTGTGGTATATAACAGGCCTCCATTTTCAGCACTTTAATTTCTGCATGTCCAAGGAAGCGTGTGTGGAAGGAAGGTAGAGCACTGAACCTCAGAGCAGTAATGCCGAGGAAGTAGGTGAGAGGGCTGCCTGCAAAGTCTGACAAGCCAACTACAGAGACAGAAGAACCAGCAGGAGGGTTAGCAAGGTTGCAGGTTGCAGAATGGTTGCAAGAAGGAATGCTTTGGAGTGGGTCTAGAGTGTGTGGCTGATCCTTGGGGACACCCAGTGTTGGGACGGCGGGGGGCAGCAGAAGCAGGAGGAGGAGGAAGGGGTGGTGAAACAAAGACCATATAGAGCTGGCCACTCTTTCTATTCGTTTCACAGTGAAGGGAAGGAGCAAGACAGGGTACTTGCTGGAGGCAGAGACTTGAAAGAATTTGCTTTGCAGGTGGAGGACTGGACAGCTTTAGGGACAGAGGAAGGAGCCAGCCAAACAAGGTTGAAAGAAAAAGGCTGAGGCCATGGTGGATGTGTGACAAAGCCCCAGGCCATCTATTCTGGCTGTCATTTTGTCACTTACTGAACCATTTCTGTTCCCTAACTTCGAAAGTGTGAGAATTTCTGGCAGAAGAACCTACACCATGGTTTACTCTGTAACAGACAACAAAAACAAGTAAAGCTTTGTTGCAGAGTATTTTAAAAAACAAAACCAAGACAACTCACTAAAGGTGGTGAGTCAGTTACCTCTCGCAAGTGGGAATTTCACTTGTAATTGTGTACACTTTTTTTTTTCTTGAGACGGTGTCTTGCTCTGTCACCTAGGCTGGAGTGCAGTGGCACGACCTTGGCTCACTGCAACCTCTGCCTCTCAGGTTCAAACGATTCTCCTGCCTCAGCCTCCCGAGTAGCTGGGACTACAGGCGCCGCCACCATGCCTGGCTAATTTTTTGTAGAGTTTCGCCATGTTGGCCAGGCTGGTCTTGAACTCCTGACCTAAAGTGATCCGCCTCCCTCGGCCTTTCAAAATGCTGGGATTACAGGCATGAGCCACTGTGCCCGGCCTTCTGTATATTTTTATATTATGTTAATGAACAGTATATTTTAAAATGCAAAATACAATTGGAAAGTTCTATAGAACCTTTTGTATAGTGAAAACAGCCTCCAAAATGCTTCTGTAAATGAAGAGGTTCACGTACTGGGTTGCTCTAAGTCCCTTGCTGTCCCCACTTCTTGGTAGGACAAGGGAGAGACAGGAGAGCACTTCCTGCAGCACTGCAAGCGCTCAGATGCTAGGGGTCTGGCCTGTGCCCACTTCAGCAAAAGGAATGGTGGGTTCTCTTTTCTTTTTTTGACAGAGTCTCGCTCTGTGGCCCAGGCTGGAGTATAGTGGCATGATCTCAACTCACTGTGTCCGCCTCTCAGGTTCAAGCAATTCTTCTGCCTCAGCCTCCTGAGTAGCTGGGACTACAGGTGCACGCTGCCACACCTAGTTACAGCTTTCTTTTGTATTTTAGTAGTGACGGAGTTTCACCGTGTTGCCCAGGCTGGTTTCGAACTCCTGAGCTCAGGCAATCCACCCCGCCTCGGCCTCCCAAAGTGCTGGATTACAGGTGTGAGCCACCGCGCCCAGCTGTGTGCTTCTTTTTCAGAAGGAAAACAATTTCCTTGGAGTCATTCAACACTGGCATCTCCAGCTAGTGCCTGCAGGATGGCCTCTTGGGCGTTGCCACCTACGGTGGCTGCATGGGCCTGACCTGTTTACTGGCCTGAATGTGCAGTGGTGCCCAGGGTCTCCAACGCCAGGAGATCACATTAAAACTATTTGGAAAGGGGAAGAGAAAGTGGGGGTGTGGGACAGGAGGAAGAGCAGCACTACTGGTAACAGCTGTGTCCCCACCTCCACCAAGCTTCCAAGATGTTGGTGCAGCAGGGAGAGGAAGCACTGCTCCGGGGCTTTTCCCCGACTCCTCCCACAGCTTCCCTCCCTGAATCAACCTAAGGAGGGTGCTGCAAGAGGGGCTCTTAGGATGTACACGGTTTCCAGAGGCAGCTGCTCCCTTTTGTGAGTTGTGAAGTATCCTGTCCGTGGAGAGGCACTAGCTCAGGCTGCTTAGCCCAGGGAGTGACCTCTCAGCTCCTTGGGGGGATGCTGCTGCTCCAAAAGTAAGGGGGCAGAGAGTTCAAGCCCATCCCCCTTCTCCCAACCAACTAGGATTCCTCTCCAGGGGTCAGTGGCAACTGTCGAGAGGCACACCATTCTCATGGTTTCCATTTCCATCTCCTCATCCCAGTAAGAGAGGCTGGCAAGCTGACATCTTACTGTCTTTACAACACTAGGAGTCTCTGGTTAGGCAGTAATAAGGCAGCAGCTAACATTACTGAATCCGATGAAAGAACGGAAAGAATCAGACCACCCCCAAGGGGCCAGGGGATGCAGGTTATGTCCCAAGGGCTGACAGGGACTTCTAAAGTGTATGCCAGCAGTTATCAGCACTTTCTGGGGGACTTGAAAGAACCTCCAGTTCTAAGGCTTGATCTTCCAACTGGCAAAGTGCAGCAACCACTTACTACTAACTCATGTCTATTTGAACTTGGGTGACATGGTCTTAAATACGTTCGGCAACCTTGGGTTCCTCTGTCATTGAGGAGGGTAGGGAGGGCCATCTGAACTCCAAGGCCTCCACTTCCTCTTCCAACCTTGGGCTCTGGGATTTATTCTTAAAGAGATGCTAAGAGCATCATAGCCTGGACCCAGGCCTCTGTGATGCAGAGGTGAGGTCCACCTGGCTCCACCTTCCCCACTCCTCAGCTGTGAAGCTAGTCTGCAGCGTCTGGCTTCATCTTTAGTCATGAACTTAAACTCATCAGTTTAACAAAGTGAGGTCCTGTCTGTCTGCAGGATTTGCTGCCATGGCAGGACTCAGGCGTTCTTAGATGCTGCCTCAACCCCAACAGTTTCTCTCCACACTCCCTTCCCATTGGCTCCATACACTCGTACAGCATCGGGGCACATGCAGACCACCATCTGTTTACAAAATGTTAATTTCAAAACAAAACACATATATGAGTCCAGGCACAGTGGTTCACGCTTGTAATCCCAGCACTTTGAGAGGCTGAGGCGGGCAGATCACCTGAAGTCAGGAGTTCAACCAGCCTGGCCAGCATGGTAAAGCCCTGTCTCTACAAAAATACAAAAATTAGCTGGACATGATGGCAGGTGCCTGTAATTCCAGCTACTTAGGAGGCTGAGGTGGGAGAATCACTTGAATCTGGGTAGCAAAGGTTGCAGTGAGTCCAGATCACGCCACTGCACTCCAGCCTGGGTAATAAAGTGAGGCACTGTCTCAACATAAAAAAAAATAAAACACATATATGAACTTTAGTTTGTCTTCTTCGGCTAGTGATTCATTTGTAACTTAGTACAAAACTCAGATTGGAATGCTTCAAAGTCAAATGTTTTCCCCGTAAGGTGGAAGCCAGAGCAGGGTCTAGTTTCAACACACAGTGGAATGGAAGTGCTGCCTGGCTCTGATTGTTCCAAATGCCAGCTAGAAGCCAGAGACAGAAATGCTGTCTCATTTCATGGGACAGTGGGGAGGAGAGCATTTGCTAGGCCCCCACCTTCCCACTCCATTTATATGCCAAGTGCTCTGCTACAGATGAGGAAATGTCTCCGAGTTCCTCATCATACACCAATGAGCAACTCGGCTGTTGCTGCAGGGCTAGGATCCCACTCCAGGTCTGTGGGCTCTAAAACACAGGTGCTTTCCACCAAACTGGTGGTTTTCAAACCAACTTTTGTGGCAGTGCTTCCGCAGAATTTGTCCTGATGATATTAATAACGTCATAAATATTAATAACCATCTTTTAAACTATATACACTCAAAGGTTTAAAACACATTCAACGAGGCTGCTTGGGACTTCACTGTACAGTCTGCATTGCTGTGTGTGTGTGGCCTTTGCAGGGGTCACTGACTGGGAGGGCACTAGCTTAGTGCTGTGATCATTAGGCCCAGGGCCAACTCAATCCTGGTGGCCCTGAGCATAGAGTAATTCTAGTGCTTATAAATCCTTGGGTGTCTCTTATCTGATATATGGATGATAAAGACTGAAAGCAGGTTTTGGATATTCTATTAATCCCTTTTTTCAGGCATCTACTTCAGTTTTGTCAACAAGAGATTGCAGGCAAGCTGTGACTACTACCATTTGCAACCACTTACCTATAAAACTCAAATTTTTAAAAATAAAACTCCCCCATATAACTAAAAATCCAGAAATAAATTGGATGCTGGGACAGTTCACAATGAACCTATCTGCACTGATAAAAAATGCTCCCTCCCCGAGCCCACTGATTTAAGATGTTATGACTTAAACTTTGATGATTCATGCTAATAACGTATCATTTGTTTTTGTTTTTATGTATTTGAAAAGTTAAAAAAAACCACTGGATTAGACTCACAACATTCTGATTTTGATTAAGAGGGAGAAGGGCTCACAATTCAAGCCTTGTGATGGCAACTACCTTAGCTCCTCACCAAGATTTCAACGAGAACCAATACAGCTATTTATGTAAGGCTTTCTGGAGGCCCAAGAGCACAAGAGGAGGATTAGGAGTCGGGAAAGTCTTTTCCTTTTTTTTTTTT
>NW_012102031.1:14047713-14063479 GCF_000951045.1 Mandrillus leucophaeus
TGCAGTGACGTAATCATGGCTCACCACAGCCTGGAACTCCTAGGCTCAAGAGATCCTCACACCTTAGGCTCCCAAGTAGCTGGGACTACAGGAGTGCACCACATGCTTGGCTGGTTTATTCATATTTTTTGTAGAGACAGGTTTGTTTTATATTTTTTTGTAGAGATGGGTCTCAACATATTGCCCAAGCTGGTCTTGAATTCTTGGGCTCAAGTGATCCTCCCACCTCGGCCTCCCAAAGTGCTGGGATTACAGGCATGAACCACCGTGCCTGGCCAAGAATGACTTTTATTCAAATTTTGCTGTTAACTCATTGGTAATCTGGATGTCTTTGGCCCTCTCTGAGCCTCAGTTTCCTCAATGAAAAAGGAGGAGATTGGATTAGTGATTTTCAGACATTTTATTTTAAGAAACAAAACCTTTCTTCATACCAGATCTTACTTTTAAATCTAATAAAGCTTTAAATGGGTCTGGAGGCTCCCTCTCCCTGATGGCCCCACAGAACAGTATGAAAACCGTGGAAGTAGATGATCTAAGGTCCCTTCCACCTCTAAACATCAGGAATTCATGTACCCTGCCTCTGGAAGACAGAGTGACCCCCCTCACTGTCCCCTCCTCACTAACAGCCCCTCTCCTAAGAGGCTGAGCTGATTTATGATTTATACTCTGCACCTAAGACACTGGATTACAGCGCTGGCAGGAGAACCACAGTGACAACCCAAATCCAGTTGCTCAGCAACTGTTTGTGGGTGAAAATGACGGATTTATTCAACTTAAATGTTCATCGAGGCTACAGCAGAATCAATGCTGTTACAATAGGCAAGCACTACTGTCAGCAGCAACATACTGTTTATTTCTTCAACAGCATCTGAGCCTCATGGGTTATGTTTTCATTAAAAAAAAATCTTATAAGCCAGTTGGGAAGCTGTTAAAGGCCAATTTTAAATGCCAATGTAAAACAAATTTCACTGAAAATACAATTCAAATACAACTGCTATGAGCACTGTAAGAAAAGCTGACTAGTAACCTAGATATGATAGAAAAGACCTTAAATGGTAAATAAAAGGATAGCAGCATTTAAAAACCTGGTAACTCGCATTTCAGAAGATGCCCTTCCCCTGCCCAGAACTTCATGCCTGTGAACACCTGCCTAGCCTAGGAGAGGCCTGTTCAAGCAGGGAGGCAACTGGTATCTGCACAGAGCATGCAGCAGATGAACTCTACAACAGCCGAGAGGAACGAGGCTCCAGTGCAGTTGTGTGCTGGGGACAGCAGGACTCGTGTTTAAGTGTCAGAGGCTTAGACGGGTCAGCTCTGAATTAGAAGTCTCTCACATATCTGGTCCTGCCCTTAAGAAATCTTGTCAGAAACCTCAACTTAGAACAACTTTCTTGAAAATGTGACTAGAAATTAAACAGCTGGGACTCCTGCCACATTATACAAAACTCTAAATGGATAGTCACTTTGCTCCACAGCCCAGGGCCCACTTTAAATTCTGCTGTTAGCCCTCACCTCATGCAATCAGGTGGATACAGCTGCAGTCCTCGGGACAGGTCACTTGAACGGGGAGCAGCTAAATGAAATCCTGCAACAGCACCTTCAAATCAGCCCTCATTCCTAAAAGATCAACAGAGGTCAGGGCTAGAGTTAGCTTCAACAGGCATGGGATCTCTTAGCCTCATGTGCAAGCAGCCAAGTATATCAGGATATACCCTTAATTCTCATCTTGATGTTTTTTAACAGCCAGAGATCATTTAACAGCTCCTCCAGCACCTTCTGTTCATTCTCCTTTAGATCTACCATAGTAACATTCTAACTCATAGAATATTCTTTGCTAACATGAAGAGTTAGCATATAAGCAAACTAGAGGAAAACTTTTCTGCACCCCCTCATAGAGAATCTCAGTGGATTAAGGCAGCTGTAACTTGTTTTGGACTGCAGTTACTGAGGCCAATGTATAGAAGAAAGGTAACTAGAGTGCCAGGATAGGAAAGTTCTGAGATGAAGATAACCTGGCAGCTCAAAGTGACAGTTTGTGCCCTGTTGCTTCAGACCAAATTCCCCCTACAGCCTGAAGCAAGCTGGCCTTGCCCACAGAGATCTCCCTTTCTCCATATGCAGCCACCTCTCTCAGGGCAATTCCTTGCCTTGGATCCTCACTGCACCTGCCTCACCAGCATCTTGGCTCTTCATCTTCCTACCATCAGAGAAGTTTTCTATTTAGGAGCTCATAACGGCCTTGCTGGGCCGTGCCAGTGTTTTAATTTGCTGGGGGCTAGCCCACAGGAACAATAGTGGCTGTGTGTAGACACGCTGGCCATGGCACACACTCATGTTTTTCACAATTTCATCTGAATACACAGACTGGGCTCCCTGGCGGAGTGAGGGTGGCTGAGATGGCACCTTCTCCTTCCACAGAATTATTTCTTGTTTTCAAATGCCTGCTGGGTGGCACTTACAGCTTTCATACTAGAACCAGCTTAGCTGGCTTTATGTGTTTGTGTACTTTAGGTAGAAGGTACATTCAGAAAGTGACCCTAGAGAGACTGCCCCAAAGAGTGAAGGCCTCTGGGGAGCTCTGAGCAGGCCACTCTCTGGATCCTAGCCAACTCACCACAGATGCTGGGCTGGTGACTCTGGAGCCAGGCAACCCTCAATACCAACCTTCCCGAGGGAGGAACAGCAGAATATCTCTCACCCACAGACCCATGTGATGGAAGGGATGCCCAACAGCGCTGTAGGGGATAGAAAAATCTCTGTGAAGAGCAAGAACTAGTACTGAAGTGACTAGATGCCACAGCCCTGCTGTAAGAGCTAAGGAGCAGAGGTTCCTCTGTGTGGCGAGGGTGGGAAGGAGACCTCTAGTTGACTGCATAACCCAATCACATCTAATTCCATTTCTGTCCCCAGTTCTCTCTGCCCACCCATAGTCTATCCTTCAAGAACAACAGGCAGAAGCATTTTCTCACCCCTACCCCACACCTCCTTCCACTCCCCCACCGAAGGGGCCAGAGTACTGGCTGCCCTGAAATCAGAGCAGCAGCTAAAAATGGAGCCTAGAGGCGAGAGGTAGTTGTAATGACTACTGATGTGCCACTCTTCAGAGGAGGAGGAACAGCTGCCAGGTCAGACGCCTGACTGCTTTGCCCTCTTTTAGCCTGGGAGATTTTAGGAGCAAAATCACTGAGGAAATGCGTTCAGTGCTTGGACATCATGGTGAGGCTCCTTGCCAAGGTCTAGAGACGGAAGGCTATCTGTAGCTTTCCTTTGCCAAAGGTCAGTTTCCCAGCAGGCCCTCAAATACTTCTGTGTGAGAGGGAAAAGGGATGAAGAGGGGATAAACCACAGGGCGAAGAATTAGGAAGTGTTAGCAAATGCTACCATGTGGAACACTCAACTTTATTCACTTTATTTATATATTTAACAATTCTAAAGTATTTACTTCTTGCTTTGACAAAAAATGAAAAATATAGGAGCACTGACTCCTCTTTAGGAGAAAAGGGTTATATGTACAGCTATGGAGAGTTACGGTTCCTCCTTTAACAAAGGAAAATATTAATAAAAAAGTGCTTCATTGATCAAAAAAGAGCTAAGAGCTGCAAGCATTTATTCACACTGTACATCAGACCCAAGAAACCCGTATCATAACCTCTTGGCACCTGTAACTGGGAACTGCACAATCTTCAATTAGACCAACTTTTCCCCTACCTGCACAACCAGATGACACAGAATGTGGTAAAGAACTACACCCTGTTTCACCACACACAAACTCTGAGCAACCTGTTGCCACTGGAAGTCAGAGACGTGCTCATATGCTCTGGGCTTTGCCTGAACTGAGAACACCAGGGAAGCCTTCTGGGCCACGCCGTAACACACCCAGGCACGCACAGAAGCCACCTTCCTGAGACACAGCTTGCCCTTGGTCAGGGAACTGCTACCAAAGGAGAAGAGCAATACAGGGCAAGGCCAGAGCTTAAGCATTCCCTGACCTTACCCCTAGTCCTCACCATGATCCACCCTGTCACCAGTTAGCAGCTTTCAGCAGAGCCAAGCATGGCCTCCCCAAGAGGGAGGGCAGGCACAAAACATGGATGCCAAAATTACAAAGCACAAACCTACCTCTTCTCCAACCTTCCCCATACCCACCTCCACATATATTCTTGATTTAAGGCTGTTTTTGGACCATATCAAAGCTCACTGAGGAAAGGTGCCCCAAATCTCCTCAAGGCCATGTCACTTCTCTAAGGAACCCTACAAAGTCACCAAGTGGCCCTTCACTGCTGGATAGCAGCCAGACAAGTGCCCACTCAGACAGCCAGGAGTGGGGAAGGGGGACTGCTCAGCCCTTCTTCCTGTTCCAAGAAGAGAAGGAGAAAGGCTGATTGTATGAGGACCTGCTCCCTTTTCCAGGGGCTTGTAACTCTAAAGGCTGATTCTACCCCTTAAAGGGAAGATCCATGATTGGTTTGGTTTGGGAATGGGGGATTTCTGGAACCCTGAGTCTGGATTTCCCTGTGCTGGCTGAGGAAGAGATTGTTTAAGGGACCAGGCCCCAGAATGGGGACCCAGGTGTATCTGCTCAGGGCAGGCTTTGGCCTTGAGTGCATAACTATTTTGGCCAGTCTGTACTCATGCCTGAGGGTGGGAAGTGCTACACAGCCTGGCCCAGGGAAGCAGCCCCCTGAAAGCAAAGGGGGCCCAAGACAATCTGGGTCAAGTTAAAAATGGAATCCCACGGGGGATAACATGATAGCTACCCAACTCTCAGCCCCTCGCCTGCCTCAAAGGAGCATCCACTTTCCTTTCCCAAAGAGGGGCCTAAGGGGATGCCATTTACCGTGTGCCCCTCCCTCCAAACATCAGCCTCATTTATCCATCTGTGAGAGGACTGGCTCAGCTCCTTGCAGGAGGGAGATGATGCCCAGGGCAGTGCTCTTGGGGAATATGCTTCCAGCCTCCCCAGCAGCAAAGGGTTCCCAACCAGCTCTGATGTGGCGGTGGCGTGAGGAATGGTTGTATGTTAGCACTGGCTTTCTTCCCTGCTCACGGTCTCAGATCCCCATACTCCTGGCTCTGACCACCATCCTCCCACCCAGGAGAAACAAGCCATCCCTCGGTGTCACCTGACAGCAGGCAGCTCGGCAGTTACAGCAGGCCTGGCAACCCCTGGTCTTCCATCAAAAAAAAATTAAGACAACCAAGGGAGAGTTTCCTTTTTTGAAGGCAAAGAAAGAGGATGGAAAAGGTAGGGAGAGAGTGGTAAGGACAGGAAATAAAAATCAATCTACAATCCAGTGGTGCATCCCAAATTTCTGTCACTCTGTACAGGTGGTTCCATGCCCCCATTCCAAAGTGCACGGGCCTCTTGGTCTGCCCAGGCTGTGTGGGCCTGTCATAGGAACAGCAGCTTGGCCACTGCCCACCCAGGTCACTGAGCTTCAGTTGGAAGTGGCAGCAATGGGCTTATCCAGTTCAAGGTCAATGCTGGAGCTCGTGGGACGTAGGCTGCTATAGCAAGACTTGCATACTCGACTGGGTTCAAAGAGCTGCTGGCTGGGAACTGGAACCTTCTGGTTACAACAACTGGAGCAGAATACGTTCCCACAATTCCTTGAGATGAGAAGAAACAGAACAATGTTAGTTTTGGCCAGCAGGTATGCGGTAGGGAAACCAACTTCAAAAGACAAAGTTTGCTGTGTGTAATTTGCATGTGCTGGAGCTCCTTGAGATCAAATCCTTTCATCTCTCTAGCCCAGGAACAAGCTGGGTAGGGAGGGTGTCCCTACCTAGCAGAGTCACATGTCATTTTCACTTTAGGGCCAAGGATACTTGGCTGCCTCACCACTGACTCAAGGGTACCAGGTATACAGAAGAATGCTGCTCAAGAGAGATCTGTGAGAATACATAGGCCTAACAATGGGTTAAGTCCTGATCCAGGAAAACCCAGTGGCCACACCAACCTAGTCAATGCCCTCTGTGTAGCTTGTGATCACAAAGGCCAGGCTCCTCAAATGAGAGAAACAACTACCCAGCCTCACTGGGGAGTAAGGAACCTTGCCCAACGGCCATTTCTCCAGAGAATCAAAGGCAGAAACATGGTAGATAGACTGTTGCCATTTTGGACTGCTCTGCTGGCAGCATGCAAAGCCAGGGACAAGCAGCCTGTGATGCATGCTCAGAGGGTGAAAGAGGAGAGATGGGAGGACAAGAACACAGATGAACACACGTGCACACACACCCCCTTATTAGATAGGTGTCAGTCAATTATGGCTCACTCCCCAACCCATGCATCTCCAGGGAAAACCAGAGTTCTACCAGAAGGCCAGAATGCACTCAGGCCCCAGGCCGCCCTCTCCTCCTCCCCTGAAAGCTGGATTCTGAGGCATCTGTGCAGCACAGGCCTGCACCCCCAGACGGATGCCCATCAGAGCCAACAGGAAAGGGAATTGTTTCTGCCCACCTTACAACTCTACTTTTCCTGGGCCCTGAGGTACAAATCAATCCCAATGAGCTTAAGAACAAGAAATCCCAAGAAGCCTGACACAGCCCACCAAAGACTGAGGGAAGGCAGCTTCTTAGCCAGGATCACTAACTTTTCATTTATGCTGTTCGGAATGCAAACCCACTGTTGGATTAAGGATCACTTAGGCACAGGAGGAGAGAAGACTGAAGACCAGTTGGGAACAAAAGAATACCACAAAATGAAAGGGGGGACATGGGGCAATGCAAAGACAGAAAAGAAAAACACAAAATTCATCTTCTAGAATGTTGTAAGTACTTCATAACTAGTTCTAAAAAGCATGAGTCAGCAAAAACCTGTAGTTACACAGAAAAATTTCTGAACAGCTACACTTCTTTAACATCCCTGCTGGAGTTCAGCTCAAAAGCCTGACATGAATTTGATGTTTTTCTTTCTTTTCTGAGATGGAGTTTTGCTCTTATTGCCTAGGCTAGAGTGCAATGGCGCGATCTTGGCTCACTGCAACCTCTACCTCCCAGGTTCAGGCGATTTTCCTGCCTCAGCCTTCCAAGAAGCTGGGATTACAGGTATGCACCACCATGCCCGGCTAATTTTGTATTTTTAGTAGAAGTGGAGTTTCACAATGTTGCGCAGGCTGCTCTTGAACTCCTGACTTCAGGTGATCCGCCTACCTCGGTCTCCCAAAGTGCTGGAATTACAGGCGTGAGCCACTGCACCTGGCTGATGCTTTTCTATCTGACTTCTTTCAGAGGACCCTGAAAGACGCTAAGTGGAGTCTTTCCTTAAAGTCTTCCATGCTAAAACAATTCTCTGGAAAGACCACCTCTGTTCAGTCCTGGTCTCTTTAAAAAAAGGTGGGGGGGGAGGGGGGGGAAGCAGCAGTGATGCTGTTTGACCTGGAAATTACTAGCATTATTCTGGCATCTCAATGAATCACTGACCCAAAATAAATAGCTCTGAAAACCCAATTGGCTCCCCTACAAGACCAGAAGACAAGCAGCACTACTTCTTGTCACAAGCAAGACGGCCTGGCTGACCTCTGTGATCAGGAGGGGAGCACATGGCTACAGCCTGACCCACCCTTGATGGCCTCTCCTCAGCTGCTTTGAATCCATCCCCTCAAGTCCACGTCTGCCTGCCCGTGCACCCCAGGCCCCAGGCTTCACCCCAGTGAGTGCAGAGAGGGGGAAATGATAAGAGTTAGTGTGGAGAAGTTATTGTAGATGTGCAGACATCACAGGCAGGTTGTTGCAAATGCTCACCACGTTTGATCAACACGGTCAGTGTCCCTGCAAGGAGGGGAGAAAAAGCTCAGAAGAGAAGCCAACCAAAGATATCTGGGCTTGGGGTGCAGGGTGGGGAGATACATGTCCTAGAAGCATCATTGCTAGCCAAAGAGGTTGTTCCATTTTCAATCCAGGTTCACTCATGTGGGTGAGCTATGGCACGATTCAGATAAACTTCCAAGAACACTGAACATCCGCCAGACGGTCAACACCCTAGCTGGGACAAAGCATCCCTAGTAACTCACTACCCCAACCCAGAAGGAAAAAGAAGTCAGGAACCTTAATGATTGGAAGACTGTCCTCAGCTGTCCCTACTACTGCCCAAGCTATGACTGCTCACCAATGGCACAAGGGAAAACAAGGGTGGGGTCAGGGAGCAGGAAAGGAATAGGAAAATAGTTCCCTCCCTATCACAGGAAAACTGGTTTTGCTCATAGTAGCCATGTTGAATGGGAAGAAATGTTATGCTGAGAATGAGAAATGGTGGTTTCGGTGGTGGCTGTTGTTCCACCAATCTGGGAGACAAAACCAAATGCTACCATTTGCACATTTCAGAATTTAATAGTGATTCCTCTCAATTTCAACAAAGATGCCAAATGCAGTTTTGCAAACACCAATTTCAGAGGCACAGGAAGATAAGACCATTGGTCTGCCTCAGACAGAACACTGAGATGCCCACAACCCTCTACTCTGCAGGCTCTGTGGGCCAACCCTCAGCCTCCACACCCAGCCCACCCTATCATACCCCCTTCAATGGTACCTGCAGTGGTGCTTCCTACTGGCAAGCCAGAAGGCACTGTCACACGCATAGCAGTGGGCGGCCAGGTGGTCAGGAAGCCAACGGGTCATCTGCAAAACAGATGGGGCCAGGTTACTGACAGGAGATGGGTCATCCAGCTGGAGCCAGCAGAGCCATGCTGGGGGCAGCAAAAGTCACAAGGACCTCATTGGCTCCGGTGGCACCAGCCCAGATCTGATGTCAACAGTACAAGAAAGGCGTCCAAATCGTTTCCCTGGAGGGGACTCCAATCTCCCCTGAGATAAAGTAGCAGGCAGCAGCACCCTGGGTCACTGTGAGAGCTGGCAAGGCTCCAGTTCATAGAGGCAATGAAGAGGGAAGGCCAGCTTGCTGAGTCTCCCTGGCTCAGAAATCCTAGGCTTCATGTGGGTTCCCAGGAGCTGAGGTGCCAGAGGCTCAAGCCTAGCTGTGCTGTGAGGTGCTTCCTTGGCCAGGGGTATGGGGTGGGAATGGGGGTGGAGAAGAACCACAAAACAGTTAAATGGACGGCACTCAGAGCAGGGGCTGAGCCTGTACCTCCGTGTCCTGTTTATCCACCTGCTCCCAGCTGGCTTCAGAGAAAATCTCTGTGCTGCAGCGAGACAAACAGTTCTGATCCAGATTGCTTTCCGAGTCGGGGATTGAAGTCTGTTGGCAAACAAACACAGCTGAACAGAATGAACCTCGTCTCCTCCCAAAAGAAGAAAAGGCCTGGTGAAGAAGGGAGCACTGAGGACTCTGGGTGGGGCCGAGTGCTAGGACTGCTGAATCTGCAGATGCATCAGCCATCAAGAACTGGGTGAAGAAGTGCAGTGTGGGCCTGGGCTCAGCTGGGAGACGGATACACAGGTTGTGTGCAGTGACTTTGGAGTGGAAAGACAGGCCTCAGGGTTCCAGAAAGTGAGAGAGAAGTGACCCAAATGGAATGAGAATTCTATATGTCAGCTGCTCCAGTGGGCCTGTCAATCCAAACCTGCCTGCCACTTAGTTCAAGATGAGTGCTTTCCAGATGCCCTCCTTTTTTTGGAAGGACTCTCTGGGAACATGAGAAACTATCATTCGCATGAAGGAAAAGCCAAGTCACTCTGAACTGAAAGTCATTGGATGTGCCCGCCTTTAATGCACGCTGACCACTTGAGAGCCAGGCTCACAATTGTACTTGAGCTGCCTGAATCAACTCCACCCAGAGAAGAAAGCATCTCCTTGAGAACCTCCCCTCTGGAACCCCTTTCCAGCCACCAACCCCCATCAGAGCTAACTCCTCAACAGTGCTAGAAACCAGTCCCTTCTCTCCATTTCTACTGCCAGCATCTGCCACAGGGTGGGGTATAAATATTTGTTTAAAAAGAACTGAACCTTCAAAGTCATAGCCTACATCTGGAAGGGCTAATACTTTGCAGTTACTAAGGTAGAATAGGCACTAAAATCTGACAGGAATAACTTGGCATTGCCCTACAGATGTCATTCTGCCCACGGGTTCAAGCCCTTCTGAAGACTTATGATCCTGTGTCTGAGAGATCTGACCAACCATGTAGTGCATGCTAAGTCTCTTCCTCTCCAACGGCCTCAATAGGACATCTGTGGAAAGTAAGCAAAGCAGAAAACAGGCAGGCTGCCATTGCTGTGGCAGAGGCTCATCTCCAGCCTCTCTTAACAGGGCTACTCTGGACCTTTCCAATCCTTATAACAACCTGTACCAATCACCATGCTCTTGGCACAAAAGGCACCCAGCCTTAGTGTGCCCTGTCTCCTTGGGCAGCTATGGAGGAATACCACAGCCTACTCACCACCTCATCCCCAAAGTCTCCATTAAAGTGTAGGGAGCTGGTCAGGTACTGGCTCTCCAGGCGACTCTTCAGCTCCTGGACTTGTTTCTTCAAAGTTTCTACTTCCTGCTGGTGGCCTGACTCAATCTGACGCAGGCGCTGTTGGATTGTGTCCGTGTACACTGACATGCCATCATCATCCAGGTGGCTGCGGGAAGGCTGGTCGGGGCTACTGGCTGCAGATGGCCTCCCTGAGTGGCTATGGAGCCACTTGTGGTGCAAGTTCCTTGAGTGTAAGTGGGCAGAGCTGCAGCTCATAGCAGACAGCTGACGGCTCAGTGAGTCCTTGCTCCTACCAGCCTCCCCATTGGCGAAATGCCCATTGGGTGTGGCGTACATCTGGAGGGTGCTAAGACCTGGGGGCTGCTCTGAGGCCCTGTTTTCAGTCTCTGGGGCACCGTTGCACACAAGCCCCTCTTTACATTCAGCTAAAGGCAAGGCACAAGGGGAACGTGTTAGGCTGAGAGTGCTGCCAGGGGAAGTCCTATGCACCACAGACCCCACTTGGGGCCTCTCAACCAGGCTTGTCTCTGAAGGGCTGGGTTCCATGGTCTGGGGAAGCCTGTCCTTGCCACTATTAACAAGGCAAGGTCTATGATGGACTTGGGGCCCACTTCCTGATTCCACCTTATCTTCCACTAACATGTCTGCAGAACTGTCCACATTTGGTCCTCTGGTCTCAAAAGGGACTTGGGAAGGTAGCAGAGAACATGATTGTGAGGTACCATAGCCAACTTTTGCATCTACTGGGATTGGAAGAACTGCTTCCTCCCTACCCTCTGCCTTCTCTTCTATTCGAAACTGCTCCACAGGGACCTCCAGGGAATCCTCATCCCTCAGGGGGAACTGGAGAGAACTGAGGAGAACACTGAGCCCACCCTGCTGTTCAGAAATACCCTGTGAAAACAGAGGCCGGCTCATGTCCAGATGGCTCCTCAGAGCAGCATCACCCAGTTCTAGGTCTTGGTGAAGTCCAATGGCTGAGGCCTCAGGCGTCTTCCTCCTGCTCTCCTTTTCTAAGAGAGGGTTCTCTTTATCCTCCTGCATCTCAATGCCTGCCCTGTGCGCAGGCTCCTCTACTCCACTCTCCTCTTTGGTGGCCTCCTGCAAGATGTTCTCCATCTGCCCCTCGGCTACTCCAGCTGCAACGGAAAGCTCGGCACCCCCCGGCACTCTGGTGGGCTTCCCTAGGCTGTCGGCAGAAATGGGATCCTCTCCAGGGCCAGCCAGGCTGCTCAGCTCTAGCGAGCGCCGGTGTTCCTGCCACTTCTCGTTCAGGCTGGGGTCGCTGCAGCGCCGGCTGGCTAGAGGCACTGTGTTGTCACAGGCTGTGCTCAGATTGTCATACGATCTAGTCTTTGGTAGCCTACAGGAAAGAAATTTGGGGGAAATGAAAATCTTGGAAGCTGTCTGGAGGGAAGTAGGAGACAACAGGTTTTAACAAGCAGTTGCTTCATAACTGGGTCCGTTACAGCTACTCATGGAGCTACAGCATCTCTGGAGCGAGGCCCAGACTGCTGGAGCGGCAAAGCTCCGGAACAAATCCTCCTCCTAGTGTGCGGATTTCCTTTCACCCTCCCCCAACCCCATGCCCCATACATACAAATGAGCTAACAGCAAATGCCTTTTTTTTTTTTTTTTTTTTTTTGAGACGGACTCTCACTCTGTCACCCAGGCTGGAGTGCAGTGGCTCAATCTCAGCTCACTACAACCTCCTCCTCCCAGGTTCAAGCGATTCTGCCTCAGCCTCCCGAGTAGCTGGGATTATAGGTACCTGCCACCACGGCCGGCTAATTTTTGTTGTATTTTCAGTAGAGATGGGAGTTTCACCATTTTGGCCAGGCTGGTCTTGAACTCCTTATCCCAGGTGATTTGCCCACTTTGGCCTCCCAAAGTGCTGGGATTACAGGCGTGAGCCACTGTGCCCAGCCTGCAAATGCTATTTCCAAAAGACATTCTTCATGATGCTGCTGTGTTTCTCAGTGGGTGGCAAAGTAGCACTGGTGTTTCTTAATATTACAGTATTTTAAATTAATGCGTTATCTATCAGTCTGTATTTAATAAAGCTAACTCTCAAGTGACAGAGCCAAATTTTTTCTTTTTTTTTTTTTCTTTTTCCTGAGACAGGTCTTGCCCTGTCATCCAGGCTGGAGTGCAATGGATCTTGGATCACTGCAACCTCCACCTCCCAGGCTCAAGCGATCCTCCTGCCTCAGCCTCCCAAGTAGCTGGGACTACAGATATGTGCCACCACGCTTGGTTAGTTTTTGCATTTTGGGTAGAAACGGGGTTTCACCATGTTGCCTAGGCTGGTCTGGAACTCCTGGGCTCAAGTGATCCTCCCGCCTTGGCCTCCCAAAGTGCTGGGATTACAGGCATGAGCCACCAAGCCTGGCCCCAAAGCAAAATTTTCTGTCATCTGACAGCATCTGCCTTTTACGCCTCAGAAGACAAATCATGGCAAATAGGCAGGGGCACAGAGCACTGGGGAAAACACAAACCAGGGGGTCACAGGAAACCTGGAGGATTTGCTCTATCACTGAGGAGCTGCTCAGTGCATGCAAAACAACATGAAGCAACAGGGCCCAACTCACTCCCAGAAACAAGGCTCTTACAGCCTTGTAACCCAGAAATCCCTATAACTTCCCTGAAAAAACTGCAGAGATCTAAGAAAGATATTGTGGAGGCAGATAACATTATGATCTCTAACCATCCCTGGACATGTCCCAACACAGGAATACACCACACAGGCTGTCAGGCCCGTGGCATCACCCTGGGCTCACCGGCTCAGGGGTGGATCATCAGGGCTGGTGCCTGGGGCTGGGTATGGTGCACAGCTGTCATCCACAGGGGTGGTTGGGGATGGGCAGGGCAGGTACACTGCACTCCACAGCATCAGGTTACGCACATGGCACACAGGGTACAGCACCTGAGGAGGGGGGAGGACACAGGTTTAAATAGGTCCCAATAAGTCTTCTAGGATGTCTGGAAATGAGGATCAAGAGCAAGCACCCAGCTGGAATACCAAACAGGGCTGACCGGATCTCCACAAAGCAGCAGCACCAATGGATACAGGTCTATCCCAAGAGGACCAATACAGGACTAGACATTTTACATGGCCAGTATTTTTCACCTAAGAGCCTCTTGAGAGCATGAAAATCTAAAATATTTTTTTAGATCCCTTTCTCATTATAGCTATTTCTTGGGTCACCTTCAATGTCTGACTTTCATCAGCTTGATTTGTTGCTTTTACTGCCTAAGAAAGTGAGTCATTCTATTAGATGCTGATTGTCCATCCCGCTGGCACAAAAGCTTGGCTTCAAGAAACACTGTCAAACCCATTTTATAGGATCATTTAAATTAATCATGTGAAAAGGAAATTTTTCTGCTGTATTGTTACTTCCTCAGAAGGCACACTGAAGGGGAGAAACAAGCAGTCAGCTTAAATCTTTTCTGTGATTACTTACATGTAGTAAGAACCATATAAATAATCCAGGAAATCAATATAAACTCTGATTAGCCTCCTTTTGACTTCTTTAGGGTTTAAGATACATTCTGACAAAGACAATATTACTATGAAACTGACACATATGTCTATGTGCCTCCTTTTCTCTGCTTAACAGAAAGTATTCATTTCTTCAGGGAACAAAGTCTTAAAGGGCCTGCCAGCTCTTCATGTGAGCAGAGAATCACACAGACAGACACACACACACACACACACACACACACACACACCAATGTCAAACACAGTTTACTGTTCTGAGAGAAGCTATGGTGGGTATCATTGTTTATTGACACTGGGAGGGTGCTGGGGGCCTGGTGGCAGCTCCTTCTGAGCTATCAGTGCATCAGGAAGCAACTTAAGTGCCTCTCCCATAAGACAGAACATGCTAGAAATAAGCTCTGGAGGCAGTGCCAAAAAAGATTCATGTCTAGGTTGGCAAAGTAGAGATCTGTGTTAAACCAAACCACCCTCAGCAAGTAGTCATCAGAAACAGGTCAGAGTACTATCAGAAGCAGGACTTCCTCAGGACAGAATCATAAGGGAAAAATGGAATCAGTCCATCCAGAGATAGAGAGGCCTTCACAAAAACAGTCACTACTCAAAAAGGCTCTCATATGTAACCAACCCCAAATTCCTTCTGCTGATCACAGTGGAAAGGCTGAAGGATACATACGGCTTCTGACTGAGAGGAATACAGTAGGTTTTTGAAAGCCTTGTTGCCAGCCCGAAGAAGTGACCACACGGAACATGTCCGTTCCTGAGTATGCTTCTCCCCTCTCTCCTTGGCATTGTTGCACAGGAATGTTCCAAAGAGGCAGGAATAGGTATGCTGTACCAGTTTCACCTATGGGATTCCAATAAAAGCATAAATTAAGCAATCAGGCATGCATACTCTGAGAAATCAGCTCAGCCGAGCCACCTTATCCTGACATCCCTAAGAACACTTCAATTTACTCTGTTAGGATGGGGAACCCAGTGAGCCATACAGTATCCTCCTCCTCCTCACACCACCAATTCCAGGACCCAACCACCTGAGTCAGACAGGTTGTTGGTACCCCCATTCCTCTTAGCTTCCCTGATAAATAGTCTGAGATTCTGAATTAACAGCCACCCTCACAAGCGCCAGAGCATATGAACAGGGTACAGGAGCACGTCCGTGTACAACTCAAGTCTGAGCTGAGAGTATACTTGTAAAACTACTTGTTCATTCGACAAATTATTGAGCATTTCACATGCCCCAAATATGACTAAGGTGCTAGACATGCAGCAATGACCAGCAAATTCTTCTGCCCTAATGGAGCTTGCTCTAGTCATAGGTGAAGAGTGACCAGTGCTATGGAGAACAAGGCAGACTGAGATGGACAGGACATGTATGAGGCAGTACAGGATGGCCTCACTGGCTGGTACCCAATGGACATGAAAGAGCAGGCATGTGGGTATCTGAGGGGAAGCACTCCAGGCAGAGGCAACCACATGTGCAATGGCTTTGAGGTAAGCACATGCTTGCAATTTCTGAGGTACAGCAAGGAGGCCAGTGTGACTAAATGAGATTGCACAAGAAGGAGAATGGTAGGAAATAAACCTAGAGAGGTAGCCTCTAGGAAGGCCCTGGAAGGCCACTTTAAGGACTTTGGCTTTTACTTTGTGTAAAATGTAACTAGAGGTTTTTAAGCAAAGGAATGACACAGCCTGTCTTATGTTTTAGAAGAGACTCTATGCTGGGATGACTCAACTGGGGCAGATGATGGTGGCTTCAACCAGTGTGGTACCAGTAAAGGTGGCAATAAATAATCATGTTTTAGATATATTTTGAAAGCAGAGCTGCAGAATCTGACTAAATGTGAAAGAGGGAGGGAGTGAGGGAGGGAAGGAGGAAGGGAGGGAGGGAGG
>NW_012102031.1:14063529-14064868 GCF_000951045.1 Mandrillus leucophaeus
GAGGGAAGGAAGGAGGGAGGGAGGGAAGGAAGGAGGAAGGGAGGGAAGGAGGAAGGGAGGGAAAGAGGAAGGGAGGGAAGGAGGAAAGGAGGGAGAAAAGGAAGAAGGGAGGGAAGAAAGGGAGGGAAGAAAGAAGGGAGGCAGGGAGGGAGGCAGGGAGGGAGGGAGGCAGGGAGGGAGGCAGGGAGGGAGGAGACTTGACCATGACAAAGAATTTTGCCCCAAACAAAAGGAGGGATGGAAATACCATATGGTGAGAGAGAAGACTTCTGGAAGATCAAGTTTGGAAGATCAAGTTTTATGGTGAGGAAACACAGAAATCAAGAATTAAGTTTTGGACAGGCATAGTGACTCATGCCTGTAATACCAGCATTTTGGGAGGCCGGGGTGGGAGGATATTGTTTGAGCCCAGGTGTTTGAGACCTGCCTGGGCAACAAAGCAAGACCCCATCTCTTAGGAGAAAAAAAACAAACAAAACATCAGTCAGGCACAGTGGTGCGCACCTGCAGTCCCAGCTACTCAGGAAACTAAGGCGAGAAGATCACTTGATCCTGGGAGTTCAAGGCTGCAGTGAGCTGTGTTTGCACCACTATACTCCAGCCTGGGGGACAGAGTGAGATGCTGTCTCCAAAAAGAAGAATCAAGTTTTGAATTTATTAAGTCTGAAATAACATTAAGACAGCCAAGTAGAGATACCTAGTAGTCACATATAGATATGTGACTCCGAAATGACGAGGTCTAAGCTGAAGGTGTATAAATGTGGGACTCATCAGCACACCATCTGTAGATGGCAATTAAAGCCACGAGAATGGATGAAATACTTAGAAGTGTAGATAGAGAAGCAGCCTGGAGGCTGAGCAATGGGGCATTCCAACATTTAGAACTGGGGAGAGGAGGCTGGGTGTCGAAGCTTACGCCTGTAATTCTTTGGGTAACCAAGGTGGGAGGATCACTTATCAGGAGGTTTGAGACCAGCCTGAGCAACACAGCGAGACTCCATGTCTATTTACAAAAAATTGTTAAAACTAGCCAGGCATGTTGGCATGTGCCTGTGGTCCCAGCTACTGGGGAGGCTGAGGTGGGAGAATCCCTTGATCCCAGGAGTTTGAGGATGCAGTGAGTTATGATCACACTTCTGCACTCCAGTCTGGGTGACACAGTGAGACACTATCCTAATAAATAAATAAATACATACATACATGCATCTGTCTCTTATACACATCTAGATGTGTATAAGAGACAGCCCTTTAAAAATAAGTTTAAAAACAACACAAGGACTTCATGCAAACCTGGTATACCTCTTTTTGAAAAATAGCAAAACTATTTAAAAAGAAAAAA
>NW_012102031.1:14064918-14072951 GCF_000951045.1 Mandrillus leucophaeus
CAAAAAAACAAAAAAACTGGAGGGATTAAGAGGAGAAACAACCCAGTAAGGTAAAAGGAGAACTAAGAGCAAGGAAGTACTAGAAGTCAACTGAAGAAAGCATTTCAAGGGAGTGGTTAAACTGTGCCAAATGGTAATGACGGATCGAAGAGATGAAGACTGAGAACTTATCACTGGATTGGTGACATGAAGGTCACTGGTCATTTTAACAAGAGCAGCTTTGGTAAAGCAGTAGGGTGAATGCCTGATTGAAGTGGGTTTAAGAGAATGGAAAGAGGAATTTGAGATAGCAAGGGTAGAAAACTTGAGGAGCTCTGCTATAAAGGGGAATAAGAGCAATGGGATGATAGTTAGAGGTAAATGCAGGACCAAGAATGGGTTTTGAAAAATGAGACACACTACACATTTTAAGCTGAAACCCATTTCTGGTAGAGAGGGAAATGCACTGACGCAGAAGGCAGAGAGGAGAAATGCTGGAGCCAGCCAGTGCAGCAGATGAGAGGAGATGAGAGCTGGTATACAAATGGACAGAGGGGGCTGGAAGAGGGCAGGGACAGTGAACCCTCCAACAAAGGAGAGGGTGGAGAGAGTGTGAGACAGACATAGGGGGTCTGGTAGACAGACTGGAGGGAGCATGGTCCAGACATTCTGATTGCTTCTATTTCTAACTGCTATTTAGGGTTTCTACCATCCCTTTAAAAATAAGTTTAAAAACAACACAAGGACTTCATGCAAACCTGGTATACCTCTTTTTGAAAAATAGCAAAACTATTTAAAAAGAAAAAAAAAAGTAACAGGAAAAAAATCATCTCTATTAAATTCTGCAAGAGGCAGCACAGTTTCATGTGAGAACTGGCCCACTAACATTTGTACTGACCCTCCTGCAAATCGAGAACATCCCCAAAATGAAGAAACTCACAAGGAATGCTTCATTGAACTCAAAAGAGCAAGGAAATTGCCTCTGAAGCTGATGAACACAGTCAAGCCACTGCAGAAACACTGGGCAACGTTCATTCAGATCATCCGAGTTCTCCCCATGACCACACCGGTCAGCAAATTTATGGCCAAAATCCAGCCACTCCATTTCCACGAGGACCTGGAAACCCTGCAGGGAAGCATCCAGGAGAGACCATTTGTGCTAGACTATCCAGACTGTGACAGTCCTAAGCCTGGTGTCACAGAAAGCAATCCCCTCTAACAGCCTCCCAGAAAGCCCACCTGGCCTTGCCCTTTGGTGGAAGGCTCCAATCCTGATGAGGCACACACTTAGGGAAATTTCCCAATTCTCTGAACTCCATTCCATGATCACTGAAATGGTACTGACTGCGTTTAAGCCCTTCTTGAATGTGTATTTTTAGCCTCTTGTGTTCACTATATAAAAGCCACACTTGTCCCCTAAATTTCTTTTAACATTTCTGCCTCCAGTGTTACACTTACAAAGTCAAGTTTGTAAGATCCTTCTACACCCCAGGTTTAATAAATATTTGTGTATATTTTAGGGTACGTTATGATTTTTCTTTCATCTTTAACCCAACAGATGGTTATTTCAGGTAGAGCTGCTTCTCCACAGAACACTCTGTGTCAACATCTAGCATGCCAAGATCCTTTTCCAGATGCCTTATTTTCCTGAGGTAGCTAAAAACTTTTACAAGTAGACAGACTGCAAAGGAAAATGTGTCTATATTCTCAATACCTTGTTACCCATCATCTGCCCCATTTTAAGAGGTGCAAGAACTGTGGGAGGAACCACCACAATTTAGCTCATGGTATAAAGGACCAATGATCAAAACAGAAATTTCACTTTCTTTAACCTAATCACCACTCCCAAAAACTGGTATCACTCCTAAGACGTCTCCCCAGCTCATCCTGAAGTACCAACCCCTCCCATTTGGATGCGCTCACCTCTATGGTTCGGTAATAAGGGTCCAGCAAGAGCTTAGCCAATGCCACAATCTGGGGGGTGCGGTCCCAGCCATCTGAGCAGTGCACTAGCACCGGCCGCTGATCCTGATCCACAGCATGCACTACCAGAAGCGCTGATTTCAGAAGCACAGACAAGTGATGGAGCCATTTTGTGCTTTCAAGAGCTGATAGCCAACTATAAAAACAGGAGAGGATTAGAAAATGCTGATATTTATGATTTACTGCATCATGCTCAATGATTGTCAAATTAAAAAGTAATTCCCAAAGATTTCTCTCTCCAAATATAACACTGCCAAAACAAAAAAAATCTGTGTGTTCATAAAGCATGTCTCAGGGTGAGGCCCAAGCCCTACTATACAATAGAGAAGAGCCTTAGACATAGGGGCTACAATTAATAGGACCACCTTTTGTTCTAAAATCTGTATGGATGATTTCCCAGACAAAATATTTGACATTTTTCAGTTCATGGTATAAGGAAAGTAGCTCTTTCTGGAATCTTCTCCTGAATAAAATGTAGCCACTGCTGAGATGTAAAACAGAAGATACTTAATCACCAGCAACTATGCCCAACAAGTTCTCAAAAAAAAAAGTTTAAGAAAAACTCATAAATACAAAAATATCTATGAGACATAAGCTGGATGCTGTATACAAGAATGGTATACACAACACTGCCTATGACCCAGACTGTAACACCTACCACTGTTTAATTCTTTAATGTTTACTAAAACCAGACGGGCCAATCTGATAATTTCTTCTCATACAAATTAGTACACCAATGGCCACACACTGTTGCTGGGCTTAACACAGACTGGATTCAGCAGGGATCTAGGAGAACTTTTTTTTGAAAGACCTTTAGGGGCTGGGCGCAGTGGCTCACGCCTGTAATCCCAGCACTTTGGGAGGCTGAGGTGGGCGGATCACTTGAGGTCAGGAGTTCCAGACCAGCCTGGCCAACATGGTGAAACCCCGTCTCTACTAAAAATACAAACATTAGCTGGGCGTAGTGGTGCGTGCCTGTAATCTCAGCTACTCAGGAGGCTGAGGCAGGTGAAATCGCTTGAACCCGGGAGGCGGAGGTTGCAGTGAGCTGAGACTGGGCCACTGCACTCCAGCCTGGAGGACAGAGCGAGACTCCATCTCATTTTAGGAGTATCAGATAGCAACGGCTGCCCCTTGGGAGTAATCACAAGCTAATCACACTTGCTTTTTAAACCGTGTTGACATTTTGTTTCTTGTGCTTTCCCTCACCCCTCCCAATCCCTAAGAAAGAGTTCTGATTTTTCCCAAATGTGATCAGATTTGTAGTTAAGATCACAAGTCAAGCCTTTCAAACGCTGAGTCAGAGGAAGAAACAAACACTTCTGTCAGGGGACTCTGGGAAGGCTATAAAGGCCTACTAAACCCTGTGGAATAAGTATGAATTTTTGGCACAGTCTAAGGAGGTGGGGGTCTTTCCAGGCAGACAACAGAATGCAGTGCATAAGTACTGGTTGTATATGGATTTGTTTGGACTACCAACCAGACTGTGACTCCTCAGATGGCTAACACTATGTCTCAGTCATAACTGTACCCAGCACAGTGCCTAGCATACAGCAGGGAGTCCCACTGTTTAATGAATTGTAAGTCTGTTACTGGTAAAAATCCAATCTTAAGACTTTCTATCTCCTAGTAGGTACCCGAGAAACACTTTTTTCCTGAAGGGTCAATTGTTTATTTTCATTCCTCACATATTCTCAAAAGGAACTAGAAGATAAGGCTTAGGAGAAAAAACACTAAATTATCTCCTAGCACCTGAAGAAATGGTAAACAAGAGAACCAGTGTGAGGTTCTTTTGAACCTAACTAAACTATTATTTAATACCAGTTGGTGTTGTCTGTGACTAACGAAGCTGTACTCCAAAATCTGCCAGCCAAGGAGGGGCTGCTGACTCCCCAATTCCTTTGTCCTATTCTCAACCTGCACTAGAAGCCTACCATTCCCTCATCCTCCACAGCCCCAAACACAGGCCACGGGCCTAATTACAGCTGCCCATCACTGCTACAGCTGCTTTTTATCCATGAGGGAGACTTCAGTGCAGCATGATTTGCTGCCAAATGCATAAAAGCATTACCTTTAATAAAATCCCCAAGACATTTATGTGGACCAGATGAGGGCTAATTATATCTTTTTGACTCTGATAGTTAAGAATTTTAACATATGGAGAGTATTAGAGATCATGTATTGTTGATTACATCTCTTTCATTTTATAGTCAGGAAAACTGAGATCTACAGTAGTTAACCCCTTGGCCAAGGTTACACAGTTCGTGGCCGATCTCCTGGGTCCTTAGCCAGGCTCCTTCTACATACCACGCTAGGGAAGAAAGTGCTGCTAGCTGAGACCTGGAACTGTGTAGCAAATGCAAATGGTTAATCCCCAAAGGAGGCAGCAAGCTCAATTCTCTGGTCAGGCTTTCCCCAAAGGCACTGCTTCATCCTCTGGGCTGATGACAACTATGGTGAATTTAATCATTTGCTACTGGCAGTCAATATAAGTGGTTTAGGCAGCATCTGATTTAATAAATCAAATAAAGAATGCAGGAAAACTTGATGTGATCATGAGATCTACCGAATAGGACCCAGAGAAACAACTATGGGCTCCAGCACAAATATCAGAAAAAAGAAAATTCTGTTTTCTCTGGCACCTATCTCTGGTTTCCTGAAATAGTAAAAGAGGACTTTTAAATATTTATTTGTCCATGTTTGTTTTATAGAACATTCTTCCTAATTTATCTTGTATTCAATCAGTACCCTTGGAGGGGGTATTATTTCACCTTCCTCACTGCAAATGCCAGCCATTCATATTTAATAAGCAGTAAGAATGACAATGTTCTTAGTAAATGAGAATAGTTTAGAAACTGAAAGCAGATGTAAAAGGAACTGACCTAATGGCAAGTTTTAACCCTTTTAGAACATGATGACTAAATTCTGACTTTTCATGATAAAACATCCCAGTTCATAACAGGTTAAGTATCACTATGGGACATCAGAAACTGAAGAATTAAATTACTTTGGGCTAAAAAATGATGTGGAAGGGAAAGGTCCCAGGACCAACAGTAAGGTAATGCTTCTGTTTTGATGCTGAGACTTCTTCTGTGCTGCAGATTTAAAAACCTTTCAAATGGCTGTATTTTCTCCCAACTCTTCCTCTGTGCTGCCACATTTTGGACGCAGGAAGGAAATACTTGCAGAGACTGGACTGGTAACTGAAGTTTACCAAGAAACAGAAGGAAAGACTGCTACAAATTAATTTTTTTTTTCTTTTTTTCCCCCCTTAGTTCGAGGAAAGAAGAAAACTAATTATTTAAGAGCAATGCAAAATGAAAGCCAAGGCCAAAGGACTTACTTTCCCGGATCTGGCATCTGAGTGCACAGCAACCGCAGAGACTGAAAACTCCTCCGAATAGAATGAATGTTTGCCATCCCCATAAACACAACTTCACAGTTTGGGTAATACTCTGGAGAGAGTAACAATAAAGAGAACACAAATATGTTGAATTTAAAGCCCACAAGGCCAAATCTAAAAGCAAACTGGCTATAAAACAAACCCACTGCAGCTTCTGATTAATGAAACTGAAATGTTTTGAAATGCTTAAGTATTAGCCCAATCCTTTATAATAAGAGGAAAACACTGAATTTTAGCTATCTTTTCAAAAAGGGTGAAAATGGAAGGTTAGATTTGTAAAGAAGATACTGACATAAAATAAAAGCTATTATTTTTTAAAAGGTCTACTTCGATCTCAGTTTGGCTTTACTTCTTGGGCCTTATCTAACTTGTGGCTTTGGAATCTCTTTGAAAGGAACTCAGCAAAACAATGCGTTCTCACATTCAAATTTCACCTTGGTACAGCTGCTTTCAATTTCCAGCTTAGACCACATCTGAACAAAGAGCATGGTGCCTCTGCCTGTGCCAGAGGCACTGAGGGGGGTCCCTCCTTGGGGAAAGCTAGCATTCCAACAGTAATGGTATTACAGCTCAGGACAGAGGTACCTTACTAGGGTTCTATATTTACTGCTTCAGTTTTCACCCCAGGTTTTCTAAGGAAAGGCCCTTGAGGAGTTTGCTACAAGGCCAGTGATGAGCATAGCCTCTGTCAAAGGCAACAAAAAGCTTTAGACGGCTGAGAAATTGAGCCCACTAAAGCAGCAGCTTCCAAACATGAACAAGCCTTACTACAGGGAAGATCTGCTTTCCTTATCACCTAAAAGTTGGCACAAGGAAGGAAGATTATGTGACTTCATTGCACCTCCTCCTCCATTTCTCCTCAGAAAAGAACATACAGTGTTAATCCAGAGAGAAGCTCTGGCACTCTCACGACAGGATGGATGAGGAATATGGCTTGCCACTTATTTCAAATTGAGAACTAAGTCTCAGATGGGCAAGGGCTGCAGTCACAAGGAGAAAGGATGGGGAACAAAGCACCATACACCTCACCTGGGCATTCGCAGCCTCCTCCTTTGGCTCGGTTTGCCACAGCAGCTGCATAGGAGCGAGCATCCAAGATCAAAAGCTTCTGCGGTTGGATGGCTAAACTCTCTGCTCCTGAAGCATTTGACAGAGAAGAATCTAGGGACATAGAGGGAGGGGGCATACTAAATGAGCCTGTCTCTCCCAGAACTGTGCAGAATTAGACCCACAAGCACATCTTATGGAAAGGCTCAATAAAATGAAATCCCCTAACCAAAACCCTGATACATAGGACTTTTCTCTTTAGTTTATTTTCTATGTTGCCTTCTTATGAAAGATGAGAAGGATTTATTCTCCAAAACTGACTCCCAAGGTACACATGGAGTTCACACAGTCCAATCTCTTATACTTCATTTTTTTTTTTTTTTTGAGATGGAGGCTCGCGCTGTCGCCCAGGCAGGAGCTCAGTGGCGCCATCTCAGCTCACTGCAAGCTCCGCCTCCTGGATTCACGCCATTCTCCTGCCTCAGCCTCCCGAGTAGCTGAGACTACAGGCGCCCGCCACCGTGCCCGGCTAATTTTTTATTTTTAGTAGAGACGGGGTTTCACCATGTTAGCCAGGATGGTCTCGATCTTCTGACCTCGTGATCCGCCCGCCTCGGCCTCCCGAAGTGCTGGGATTACAGGCGTGAGCCACCGCGCCCGGCCAACTTCATTTCTACACCTGTCGTCCTTTCATGAAGCCTGGCATTTCCTGCCATGGTCTGCAGATACTGCAAGTCCCCTATTACATACACACTCCATTTTTGTCACAATGGCAAGAAAGACAACACACACACTAATATCTTGATTGAGTTTTAAAACAAAGGGTCTTCTGATTCTCCACCAAGACCCATGACTCCTCAATCCCATCAAGTGAAGCTCTGCACATTCACTTCTATAAAAGTAAATCTATGTCCTGTAAGGAAAAGGCCATTTCAAGAACAGGTTCTTAGATGCTATAAAAATTATTGCCATGGGTCCAGGGAGCACCTTACCGAACTCCACGTCAGAAAGGTCTCCCCCATTGGGAAAGTCTCGAGAAGTATTTCTAGTTGACAGCTTGCTGCCACTCGATCGGGAGTCAGAGGCACAAGCTTTGGCTACTGATTGTACCAGATGCTCATCATCTGCATTTCGCCAGCCCCACCAGCTAACCTCTGGCTGTCCACAGCGGGCAATGACAGCTCCATTGCTTTGGTGCCTGTGTGAGAAATAAGAGACAACAACTGTACCCATTCAGATGCTCTCTGTACTCACACAAAATAGATTTTAAGTGCCTTAATGAATAGTCTAATTCTAGGTAAGTGTTAGGTCAGCTTCAAGTCTTCTCAGTATTAAAGAGGGTAGAAATCTTACACAACCAACAAGAACAACAAAACCTGTGTGTCTTTCTCAATGATCGTAACATCACAGAGATCCCTGTAAAGTTACCAAAAAATGACTAACGGATCAGGCAGGGAGGCTCACATTGCAATCCCAGCACTCTGACAGGCTGAGGCAGGCAGATCATGAGGGAGATCAGGACATCGAGACCAGCCTGGCCAACATGGTGAAACCCCGTCTCTACTAAAAATACAAACATTAGCTGGGCGTAGTGGTGCGTGCCTGTAATCTCAGCTACTCA
>NW_012102031.1:14073001-14100296 GCF_000951045.1 Mandrillus leucophaeus
TCTCAGTATTAAAGAGGGTAGAAATCTTACACAACCAACAAGAACAACAAAACCTGTGTGTCTTTCTCAATGATCGTAACATCACAGAGATCCCTGTAAAGTTACCAAAAAATGACTAACGGATCAGGCAGGGAGGCTCACATTGCAATCCCAGCACTCTGACAGGCTGAGGCAGGACGACTGCTTGAGCCCAGGAGTTTCAAGACCAGCCTGAGCAACTGAGTGAGAACCCATCTTTATAAAAAAGTTTTTACAAATTAGCCGGGCATGGTAGCACATGCCTATAGTCGCAGCTACTCAGGAGGCTGAGGTGGAAGGATCTCTTGAACCCAGAAGGCTGAAGCTGCAAAAAGCTATGATTGTGCCACTGCACTCCAGCACTCCAGCTTGGGTGACAGAGCAAGACTCCATTTCCAAAAACCGACAAAAAAAATTAATGCGTACTCTTAGCAAAAATAAACATTCGTAACTTAATCTACAGATACTACACTAATTCTGCTACCCAATAGTGAAATCTGCTACCTTTTTAATACTGAACCAAGAGCCTGCCTCTGGGAATAAAACATTTACCTGGCCCACAGTGAATTGCTTTACAAAAATCCTTTACCAAAAAAAATCCTGAGATTTCATGAGTCACAAACTGTTCTTATAATAGGCAGATAGCTCAATGAGCCAGCTACCCTTCCTAGGGCTCACAGAAAGAGAAGAAGAGCATCAACCTCAGAAAACCATACTCTGACATCTCCTTTTCCAATAAGACAGACCAGAAATCACAGTCTACTTTAAGGTGCTATTAAAACCCAGACTTTTCCTAATTAGGCAATTTTAACCAATAAAAAGTTAGAAAACTTCTATTACTCGGCAGTAAAGAGCAATGAAGTTCTGATACAGGCTAGAACACTGATGAACCTCAAATATGTTATGCCAAGTGAAAGTCAGTCAGTCACAAAAGGCAACTTATTGTATGAAAATTTACATGAAATATCCAGAATAGGCAAATCTATAAAGACGAAAGTAGATTTGTGCATGTGGTGACTATTATAAACTCTTAGTTACTTAAGGGAGCTTGCCTAATTCTAAGTTGGGGTTACTTATAACGATTATGTTTCTATATAAAACTGAAGCACTCTATGTTTTAGTAGCAGGGGCTTTATCCATTGGACATCTTAATTATTCAGGGCTAGGGTGATTGGGTGCCCTGTGAATGGGTTTTTTGGGACGATGAAAATGTACTACAATTTGTTTTTAATCCTAAAGCTCACAAATAAATTAAATTTGGCACTAATCAAATTCCACTGAAATCACCAGTTTGCTTGTAGTTTTTAAATCCTCCCTCCCTACGAGACAAGTAGCTATAAGTACTTGTGTATTGCCAACATGCTCAACTGGTTCACGTGTTGAACGGGGCCAAAACAGAAAAAATCTCAAGGATTCTTTATAAAATGACTCCTAGCAAATAACAGGCACTGGGCAACCACTGAGCTGAATGACTCCAAACCATGCACAAGAGGCTGGTTGGGCCTTTCCTGAGCATCCTCTTCTTCAATGCTTCCCAGCGATACCCAAGAGGAGCAGTAGGTGGCACTCTTCAGCCTGGATCTTGGGTTTTAGGGGCCACTGCACATTACAGGAGCTATTGGATTTCAACTGGGCTATTGCAATAAACAATTATGTTTTCTGCAGTCTAAAATGCTTCAGACAACATGAAAGATAACTCAAACGCTACGGTTAAAAAATCACTGAAGGAATGCATTCCTATCACTAACAGAACCAGGCAAAGTATAAAAATTATGATGTCCAACAGATAAAGCCCTCACTACTAAAATCGAGAATGCTTCGATTTTACATAGAAACCTAATTGTTTTAAGTAACCCCAACTTAGCTTTAGGCAAGCTCCCTTAAGTAACTAGGAGTTTATAATAATTACCACATGCACAAACGAAAAAGTTGCGAACTGCACTACAGATGGGCACCCCTCACACCATCTTGCTGTTGTTACAGCAATCTCTGCCTTCAGTAATAAATCCAATTAAGTGCTCTCTCATCACAGTAGGACAAAGCCCTAATCAAGCACTGGTTCAGCATGGTGCTGTCAAGTAACTCCTGCTGGCAATCTCAGGAATCATGACCCAGTCTACAGACAACTAAATACAGGAAATGGATGTCAAGAGTCACAGGTATCCTGCCTCCTAGGCTGGCAAAGCAGAGCATGGTGGAGGGTCCCAAACATTATTCCACACACCCCTTACAAAGCTCCCAAATAATACAGCAACCCAGTTTGGATCTTAGCAATACAAGACACATGTTCTGAGACAGAGTCCAGTTCCAGGAAACCTGCCTGATTTTGCATGGATTACTACACCAAGAACTTTAACTTCTGATCTTTTGAAAGACTTCTCTGAAAAACTGCAAATAAAAATTTTCATTTATATATCCCCTTGTGTCTCTAGAAAAAGGGGGGAAAACCTAGGGTGCATGCCCTCTAGAATAAATTTTAGAAGGGAAAAAAAGGCTTCCATTTTTATTACATTCTAAGAAGTTTTTCTTCAACTAGCCCTCTTAAGTTTCTCTTCCCAAAGGGAGAATTCACCTAAAGCCTCTTATTCTGCAAATGAGAGTACCTTACCCCTTTTGGTCAAAGTCAGCAAGCCCCGCAAATGCCAGGGCTGCTGACCTAACACAGCTGTTGGCCAGAGCAGCAACTGGCTGCTTTCCCCATTCCAGCTGAGCTGATCATTGATAAGACTCATAAATCCCTTCAGCTTTCACTACTCTCTAGTTCCTGTAGCATGCTTACCACTTGAATGACAGGTAAATTTGGTGACTGACTTTTCTAGGACTGTCTGAAAACAACAGTGATGAGAATTGAGACTGAAAACGTAATGGGTTCCACTGGGCCAAAGCAAATACTTTTCCATCTCTCTCCATTCAGAGTGGGTATCAGAATTTGCCTTTAGTAGACTAAATGAACAAGCTGGTTACCTCTGTAGGAATTCCACAAGGAGACAAATCCCTTCCTACAATCTCAATATTTCAGTGGAATGAAGTTTCTAACTGTAAGCCACTGGATTGGCCCAACTCAGGGAGAGTCCAAAAAGCCGGCAAACTGGGAAAATGAAATGGAGAACGTAAACATTACAAAGAGATGACATCCAAAACATTTCCAGAATAAGAAGGAAGGACTTCTTTAAAACTTAAGAGGATTCTGTGAGAACTGAGATATTCACTGAATTATAAAAGCAGCACTCAAGAGACATAACCTAATCCAAATGTTGGTACAGAAGCTCAGTGTTTATAGGCCCTCATTCAGAACCAGAACAGATCTACAAAACAAGAATTATCATTCCCATTGTATTCATTAGGAACAGACTGAAGTCAGTTAGGGAATTTATTCAAGGTGCCTTAGCAAGGAGTGTAAGAATATACCTGAACTCAGACCTGTGACTCCAAAATCTGTGCTCCATCACCACGCCACCATCCCCATCTAGAACTTGCATCCCTTGGCTCTCATGCCTCTGATCACTGAAATCTTCTATCTAGTCATGCCCCAGTCTTCTTCTCTAAATGCTTCCTCTTGAAACAGAGTTCTTCCACATGTCAAAGTTTCAACCACAAAGACAATCGGAGCTAACTCAACTCTATATTCCCAATGATCACTTTCAGAGACTCATCTCTCAATCCAAAAGCCCTGCTAACAGCTGAAACTAAATGCTTAGTAAGCACATTAGCTTCACAGAATGTCAGAAGGATGTTGAAATAGCAAGTCCAGCCACTTTACAACTAAAACTTCCTTAGCTGTTTCAAATGAACTACCAGCTAGTGTTCTGAATGCAGTCAGTACTGATGTGTTACTGTAGGAGAAGCTTTAGCAATAAGGAAGTACAGCCTTGCCTAGCAAGTTCTCTGAACCCTCCCCACCCTCCCTACCCTTCCCAGGTTAGCAGCAGCAGCAGCAGAGGCAGCAGACCATATGTAGCAGGCAGCAGCACCAGCCCAAGCTGGGACTGGTTCAGTTTAACTTACCTGTAGACGACGGCAGGGATGCGCTTCCAGGACCTGAAACTTGCTACACTTTCTAGTTCTTTGTCAGTGATCCAGGCAGGCACTATGAGCTCTTGAGGATAGCTACCACATAATCTAAAGAGAAGATGAGAAGTGGGGAGAGTCAAGGGGAGATGAGAGGGAGAGAGAAAAGGGGAGAGAGAGACACTAGGTGAGCCAGCATAAGGATGATGATCTCACTGCCACAGAGCCAGTTAAAGGCAATGAGGTGCTTTATTTGAGTTTTGGTCTCCTCAACAGAATGGATTACCTTAAGTGTGTTTTGTTTTGTTTTGTTGCCTTAAATGTTTACTTATGTGTATACAACAAGTGATACTATTTTGGATTGTTCCACTTGATGCTACCTTTTGGCTATCAATGAAAATAAAAGAGAGACAAGGGTCTCTTTATACTTCATTACAATTCTTCTGCTGTAACAAGTACACACGTTATTTCTAAATACATGAGCACCCAGTCCAATTACAGAACTGAGAGTCTGTGTCAGCTCTACTAGACCCTCAAGGAAGGACAAAAGCCCACAATTTCACATTTCCAGAGACTTCACAGGATTAACTCATTCTTTGATTTGAACCACACAGGGTGTGGTCCTTATAGGTAACAGGTGCAGCTATGGGTATGCAAAACCAATACAAGCCAGCCTATTTGCATACACAGCCTCAGTCCCATTGAACCAGGTTAGTAATGCGACTAAGCTATTAATCATAATTTCCATAAAACATACTTCAGAACAAATTACACTCGGAGCTAGGGGGTAAGCTTTCTTTTAATTAGGGAAGATCCTAGCTGCAGTCAAGCTAGTATTCTGGGAAGCAATACTTCCGACACATTTTTACTTATAGGACAATGTCTCTCTCTGGATAATCCAATCTTCTTTTTTCAATAGTGAAGGCAATAAGGCCTTTAATCCAAATCCTAAAACACACAAACTCCACCAACACCACCAACCCCCTGCCCCAGCCTATCCTATACATAGGGGAAAGCACAGAAAAACACAAAATGGCTTAGGTGTTGGGGGTTTTGATCATTTTGCACTAAATCTCTCCCGTTCTCAACTTCCAGAAGATTAAGTCTCAGGAATTTAAAAGCCACTGAACAAAGAGAATGGCTATGACTAAGAGTAGCCATACAAATCTATTCACAAACTCCTAAAAATAAGCTGGGACCCAGTAATGACGGTTAATATCTAACCATAAATCTCATTCCCTTCAGTATGTATTAAACTCAAGAGTAAATTTGGCTCTCACTCTTCCCTTGTAGTAGGAAGAACTTTCAACATCCTATTGTTTCCCATCCGACCTCCTCGTTTTGTCTTATGGTAGTGATAACATCCTAAAGACTGGTTCTGAGGTGTAACTGGTAAACTCCTTGGGACAGTTTTGCTCTGTTACCTGGGCTAGAGAGCAGTGGAGTGGTCATGGCTCACAGCAGCCTCAACCTCCTGAGCTCAAACAACTCTCCCACTTTAGCCTCCCCAGTAGCTGGGACTACAGGCATGCACCACCATGCCTAGCTGATTTTTTTTTCTTTTTTTGAGACAGAGTCTCGCTCTGTCGCCCAGGGTGGAGTGCAGTGGCGTAATCTAGGCTCACTACAAGCTCCGCCTCCCACGTTCACACCATTCTCCTGCCTCAGCCTCCCAAGTAGCTGGGACTACAGGTGCCCACCACCGCACCCGGCTAATTTTTTGTATTTTTAAGTAGAGATGGGGTTTCATCATGTTAGCCAGGATGGTCTCAATCTCCTGACCTCGTGATCCGCCCGCCTCGGCCTCCCAAAGTGCTGGGATTAGAGGCATGAGCCCACCGTGCCCGGCCAAATTTTTAAAAAATTTTCTGTAGAGATGAGGTCTCACTCTGTTGCCCAGCCTAGTCTCAAACTCCTGGACTCAATCAATCCTCCTATCTTGGCCTCCCAAAAAGTTAACTTTTAAAATCCATATTAATTAGGGATTATTTTCCAACAAGTCTGTCTTAATTCAGTTTTTTAACTTGATCTAATTTTCTAAACATTCTGTTCACTGTCCTATAGGTACTACACTCCCAGTAGTCAGTTCTTCAGTACCTACTTAGTTGTGGATAAACAATTTCCAGTACAGGTTACACTCAGGAAAGCCTAATGCAGCCACAGGCTCTCTGAGGCCGCCCCCTCATCCAGTATTCACCCTCTTTCTTTGCTTTGACTCATCACTGAGAACAGGCAAAAGTATAAAAAGTCTGCAGTGCCCAACTCTTCAAAACACCCTGGGTTCTTAACTCCCTGGAGAAGGTCCACATTAAGAAATGTCTACAGCAATTAGCTATAGCTTTTCCAGTGAAAACTGAAACACTCTGATGGCTAGCCACAAATAGACCAGGAAAATGGCTATCATAATTTGAGACAGCTAAGATGCCACAGAATGATCAGTGATGCAGGAAAAGGTAGGAGAAGGATATATTTAAAGATTTAAGATATTTAACTATCCTGGACAATTTTGTTTTACAGAAATTTGGATTACCAAAATCACAGTAGTTAACTGTCCTCCCCCACCAATGCACTTACACATTTTAAGGAAATGGGTAATGGCTAAATGGTTACAGAGTCTCACTCTATTGCCCAGGTTGGAGTACAGTGGTGCAATCTCAGCTCACTACAACCTCCACCTCCCAGGTTCAAGTAATTCTCCTGCCTCAGCCTCCCAAGTAGCTGGGACTACAGGCGTGCACCACCACACCCAGCTAATTTTTGTATTTTTAGTAGAGACAGGGTTTCGCCATGTTGGCTAGGCTGGTCTCAAACTCCTGACCTCAGCTGATCTGCCTTGGCCTCCCAAAGTGTTGGGATTACAGGTGTGAGCCACCATGCCCAGTCAAATAATGGTTACATTAATATTTAATGGTTAAATGATCATAGCAGTGAAGTTGGTTTTAGAGCAACATATTAAAGGACAGAATAATACAGATTGAGCATCTTTAATCCAAAAATCTGAAATGCTCCAAAATTCGAAACTTTGAGTGCTGACATAATGCCACAAGTGGAAAATTCCACACCTGACCTCATGCGATGGCTTGCAATCAAGTCACAGTCAAAACTTTTTGTACAAAACATCATGTGAAGTTATTTAAAATATTGTATAAAATTATCTTACAGCTTTGTGTATAATGTGTGTATGAGACAAAGAATTTTGTGTTTAGACTTGGGTCCCAGGCCCAAGATAATCTCATTATGTTCATGCAAATACTCCAAAACCTGAAAAAAATCCAAAATCTGAAATATTTACAGTCCCAAGAATTTCAGATAAGGGATACTCAACCTATACTTATGTCTATTTCACAGCACTTGGAGTAAAATTACAGTCATAAAAACTAGTTCATAAATGTTCTGTCACTGCTTATGAGACCACTGATCCTATCTCTAATGTGATGCCAAGTGGTGATGAGAAAAATGGTAACTGCCTGCCTATAGGCAAACACAGTATTATCTAGACATGCATGTACCAGAAAAAACAGAGGGGGTAGAAGGGAAGGTTCTAGGATCCTGTTAAGTAAGGATCACTTTCCACTACAATGATAGCAATGGGAACAGAAGGTTCAATAAATACTCTGAAGATCATATGCCTTTAGATTTAATAAATAAAACCATTTCAAAGAAAAACTCTAAGTTCAAATGTTCTGCCACATGAGAATTGTGGTTTCTGCAAAGGCACTGGCTGTGAAACATAGTCCACAGGGACCCATATAACTCACTTGTACTTCTCATTGATGTTGGAAATCCTCCAGGCGTTGTTCATATCAAAACCCATCCTCTCCACCTCGTTTTTAAACCTTGAAGTTACATGCTCCCCTAGAGGCCAAGGATAAACAGCAGAAAGGAAGAAATGAACACCATTTTGCAAAACGGGTGGAATAAAAACAAAGAAATTTATATTATCTATTTTACATATATGGAAATACATATTTTTTACATATATGGAAATATAAATATATTCTGAGACAGGGTTCCACTCGGTCACCCAGGCTGGAGTGCAGTGGTGTGATCTCGGCTCACTGAAACTTCCGCCTCCCGGATTCAAGCGATTCTTGTGCCTCAGCCACCCAAATAGCTGGTATTACAGGTGCATGCCACCATGACTGGCTAATTTTTGCACCTTCAGTAGAGATGGGATTTCACCACATTGGCCAGGCTGGTCTCGAACTCCTGGCCTCATGTGATCTCCCCGCCTCGGTCTCCGGAAGTGCTGGGATTGCAGGCGTGAGCCACTGCGCCCAGCCTGTGTATTTTTAAACGTAGGCATTGTATAAATAATAAAAGTAATATATTATATAGTTTTAGTTTAGAAAGATCCCTGTCAGGTGAAGATTATAAAAAGGAAAGAAATTAATTCTGATCAAGAGTTATGTTATCTCATCTAATCCTTACTATCAACTCTGAGAACAGGATCACTAAGCTCATTTTACAAAGGACAAAATTAAAACAGAGAAGTTATTATGGCAGGCCTGTCTGGCCCCAAAACCCATGCTCTTGTCCTACAACACTGGCTACTTGCCTACTTCCACACTCAGACTGACAGTACACTTATTAAGAAATAAAATCAATAACAAGATCACCACGAGTAGCAATACAGATCTATAATTCCTCATCCAAAACCCTTTGGTTCAAATTTTAGAATTTGAGAGTTTTCCAAACTTTCAAAAGGTAATAATACAGTGCATATATTATAATATTAGGCTCACATGCTTAACAAGATCTCCTTAAACAAGTATTTATATTTCTTTCCTGAAAGATATGTATCATTCACACGAGGTGGGATAAATAAAGCAACAAAATAGCCTCATGTCAGCTCAGATCAGGTCCAGCCAAGACACCAAATAGTGAATGAGAAACATTCTGGTTTCCAGAGCCTTTTAGATGATGGAATTGCAGGTTAACAGGTCATGGAATCATAACTGCCAGTCAGGAATCTCAGGAAACACCATACTACTAAGTGCTGATTATTTGCAAGAACAGCCACCCAAGCTGGTATAATCTGGCTATATTTGCCCTAATGAATCTGGCTTTCTCTTCCTTAAGAAAGCAAAACAAAGGTAGAAATGAAGCTAACATAAATTCAGTAAATCTGAAATAGCTTTCTTCCTTGAAAACATACACAGCCTGAGGTCAGTATGTTATTTTAAAAAATATTAAGCGGTACCTCTAATATACAATGGTACAGCTTGTAAAATAAGTGCTAGCAGTGCTGGAAGAAACCACAATAACAAAAGCACAAAACAGACTTCACTTTGGTGATCAAGGTATAAAGCTTTGTTCTCCCTGGGAGAGGAGCTACAGAATAGGAAACAGCAATTACTTGAATGAAAGACAATTCTGTTAAACTACTTTCCCATTTAAACTGCTTTTCTTGAGCTCAAGGTAGGTATTATACGTTTCCTGAAGGAGAGTTATAAAAAGATGAGGTTGAGAGGTACAAGAAGAAATAATAGCTAAATCCATCCCATTCTGGAAAACTTTTAGAAGCAATGTAGCAGGCTTCCAAACAGGAAAAAACTATTTGAATTGGGGTGCCATCTGTATACAAATTGCAAGGAATACTGACCATCAAGAATACTAGGCCAGACACAGTGCCTCACGCCTGTAATCCCAGCACTTTGGGAGGCTGAGGCAGGCAGACTGCTTGAGCCCAGGAGTTCAAGACCAGCCTGGGCAACATGGTGAAACCCCGTCTCTACAAAAATGCAAAAATTAGGTAGTGGTGGTACATGCCTGTAGTCCCAGCTACTTGAGAGGCTGAAGTGGGAGGATCACCTGAACCTAGGGAAGTTGAGGCTGCAGTGAGCCGTCATCACACCATTGCACTCCAGCCTGGGCAACAGAGTGATACCCTGTCTCAGAAAAAAAGAAAGAAAGAAAGAAAAAAAAAAGACAAGGAGTCTTTAATTCATAATCCCAATTTAAAAGCTGCAAGACTGTGGCAAATTCCCAGTTCATTAAGAGATTTTTTTCCCCCTACTCTGGGATATAGCTCCAAGTCTTTGCAAGAGGTGAAAGTATTTCATTAATGATTTTTTAAAAATTTTTTTCTGTGCTTTTCTTGAACTGTACATTAATGGTCTTTAACATTAATACCTCTATCTTAGGGTAAAACACACAGATACCCTAAAAGGATCTTGTGATTTAAAAATAACCACCGGCAAAATAATAACAGTAACAATCACTATCACTAGCAATTTACTTCACAGAATCACTTCCCAAAGAAGGACTTAGAACCACCATCCAGAGCACAACATTCCGAGCTATACACAGAAATATATACTGACTAGCAAGTATAGAAAATCTGTTATTTTGAGTTCTTTGAGAACGGGAATGAGTTTTAATTATTTTTGTATCCTCTAACGCAGTGACTTCATAAACTGAAACTGACCATCACAACCCATAATAAGCATTATGTTTTATATCACAATACAACAAACATGTTTTAATTTTTTCATTTTTTGAGAGACTGGGTCTCCCTCTGTTGCCTAAGCTGGATTTGAACTCCTAAACTCAAGCAATCTTCCCACCTCAGCCTCTTGAATAGCTGGGACTATAGGCAGACGCTGTGCCCAGCTAATACAACATACATTATTTTTTTGAAAGCATTTCACAAAACAATATCCACTCTTACTGTGTGACACAATTTGATATTTTCTATTCCATTTCTTTAAAATTAGATTTCATGACCCACTACTGGATTTGAAAAACACATCATTACATACATCAGGAATTTAACCAGCTTTTGTGAACTGTGTGAGATGTTCACTCATGTTTACTTAGCAAGAAAAATAAGCACAAACACATCTATTGCTGGACTGCCCTTAAAAATTTCCATCTCAGAATTCTCAGGTCTCAATCAATTCAACATTAAATACATTGTGATATCCCAACTTACTTTAAATACTGGGGCTTATAAGGTTTTTGTTTGGCTTTATATTTCCATTTCAACCCTTCCTATCTGCCTTTGTCCCTTTTCAGCATTTAGTATTTCTTAAACTAAAAATAATACCGTCCAGCAATTTTCATTTTAGTGGAAATGAAAACTTTCTTTTTAAAAGCAATGAAGTTCCCTAACTCCCTTTATCAGAAGCACAGTGTCAATCAGTGATCTAAAAAGTTTTCCCTAAAAAGTCTAGCTCCCTGGCTGATCCTGAGTATTCAAGCCCACAATTATATACAGCCTAAAAGGCCTAGGACAGAAGGGACCGGCCTTTACCTGGCAGGCGAGGAAGCAGACGAATACGAGTGAGAGAAGGTAAGAACTATTTCTCACCAGATTTTCAAATATGGAGAAAGGAATTATGCTTTTCTACGTACAAAGGTCCCAGTAAATCCTCTAGATGTAACTTCCTGGACTGCATTCAAACCCGGAGGACAGATAAATAGGCAGCTTCACAACAGTGTTAAGACCCAGAGTCATATGCTATTTGTGGATAAACAAGACGGGCTTAATGGACATTTCACATGAGAGAGGTTACAGAGGTAGGCCTGACGCTACTAAACTGGCAGCTAAACTGCCCAGTCATCTGTCAGGCCTCCAGAATAACACTCTAGTATAGACCACCACCACCAAGTCAGTTGCAATGAGGAGCAGGAAGTTAAGGACATGGGAGAGAAGCTTTCAGCTTTAAGCCCACTTCTTTTTTAGTGTTTAAGGGGCTAAAAGAAGGGTCAAGAATTTGACAAAGGCTTCTGCAGGTTTCACAGGTAAACTCCAACAGCAATGCTGAAACTTCTTCCAAAGCTGATTAAGCCTTAGAGCTGTGACCACAGTATGGCTGGCTTAACTATGACCGGTTCAACAGCCAGAAACTAAGATTTATATGAATACTAAGACAATTATGTAATTTTCTCATTTCCCTCCTTTCTGATACATTCTACTTCTAGCAAGCTAGGTAGAGAAGACTCCATAAAAGACTTTATTAACTGCTATGAGATTAAATTAACTTCCACCTCTCAGAGTCTACACCTGTGATATCATGTACTGGGGCAGATTATAAAAAGGCATGACTTTGAAATATCTCAAGTGTTGTCTCATCCTAAAGATGACTTGTAAGTATGTGGTTGTCTGGTATGCTAATATTTGATGAGTAATGCTATAGACACCACCACTACTCCACAATATTAGGTAACGACAAAAGAACCAGGTTGACTAGATGTCCTCGAGGTGGTTTTTTTTTTTTTTTAAAATTAAAACCAAGTTTTTCCTTTGTACTCCACAGTGAATATATATAAAAGGCAAAAGCCATACACACACATACATTCAACCAAGTCACTGAAATAAAAGATTCCATGCTGAGTGGTGGCAGGTTAACATAAGTGTGGACTGTGTATATACTGGGAAGAAACAAAATGCAACCCTTACTCATAATCTCTCGCCAAACAGTTATGATTGCATTACCTTGTAGTTGCATAATTTCCAAAGTGTTTTCATAAGCATGGCACATAGGGGGCACTTAAACATTTACTGAATTGAACTCTGCAGCATTAACAGATTTGATCTTCAGGACACCTGGATCAGCCTGGGCAGGAAGAGCATGAATGTCCCAGTTTAAAGCACAAAGGAAACTAAAGCATAGAGAGCATAAATTCTTGCCCAGTGTTCTTTTTTTCAACTAAATTGTAGAGTACGCATTTGAATTCAGGTTTCCTAATTCCTAAGTCAGTACTTTACCCCTCGCGTGCCCTTGCATCACAAACCTACAAAAAGACAGACAACATCGTAGATATCTTTATGTCTTGATGGCCAAGGAATATCAGATATCATCAGGAAGGGGAAGGGTCTGGGGACAAAAGTCATCCCACCTCAGGACAAAGCCACCCATAATTAAAAGACTAGACAGAGGTACCTCTCAGGAATATCCTAAGAGTTTGCTCAAATCCAAAAGAAACTAAAATTATCAAGGGACTAAAAAAGCTCTCTTAAAAAGATAAGGACTTTTCCATCTGTGGTTGTGAGAGAACAGGAGAGGAGAAAGCAAATCTTGCTGAGTAAATGCTGGCAACCCAAAATTAGGGAGTACCTCTTGGAGTCAGGGGTCTTAAACAAATTAAAGTTCTTATATAACATAATGCAGTACAATCCACTCATTAAGTTCGTTATCCTAGGAGATGGTAGAAACTAAAAATAAAGAAGATACAATGGTTAAAAACTCAGAAAATGTACATGTAAAAGTTGTACACATCACTGTCTGTAAACTTTCTCTTTAAGAAAAACCCCCAAATTTGAAAAGAGCTATAAAAAAAATTAAAAAATGTATTTAAAATGTGATGGCATCTCAATAAAGACAAAAAATAGATGCAACAATTGGAGTGAAGTGAGAGACAGTTTAAGCACATTCTCATAAACGTCAAGGTTGGTGTGGTCTGTCATAGGTGACAGGATTCTGCTAGCCTGGACACGCTTGTGAGAAGCTGGGATTCCGAGGCTTTCCCTGAGGCTCCACGAGGGCAGGTGCTTTTGTTTTTCAAACTCTGTATCCACAGCACCCCCCACGGTCAGGTCTGAATAACTGAGAACTGGTCTTAAGTTTTAAGTTCTGTGGTCAGTGATTAGCACTGGGACTTGACAACAGGCTTTTTACCTCTGAGCCTCCATTTCTTTGGCTCCCAAAACAGACACCAACCTATCTTGCCTGTTTGACAAGATTATGAGGATCAAACAAAAGTATTTATCAAAGCATCATTAAACATAAGATAATGCTAATGTTATAAGCATTTTAATACAACAGAACAAGAATGTGAACCAAAAGCTTCAATTAGCGATGGGGCCAGAAACAAAGTAACAAAAGCAAGATTAGCCTCAAATGTTTAAAATGACCCCAGGCAGACTTGTAAGATTGAAGATTCAGGATTAAAATTTCAGGTTTCTAGAAAAAAGTCCCAAGGGTAAACTTTATTTGAAGGAAGCTCACAACTTTTCACTGCATAGAAATTTAAGACTTCACTTCGAAACCTGACACACTAAAAGTCAGTGTTAGACCAGCAAAGTTCTATCTATGACCACATAAAGTTTACAGGAAACTACACGCAGAAAAATAACATGAACTTGGTCAAAGCCATTTCTGATGGAGAATGACAGTGAAGGGAACAAAGACCATAGAGGAATCAGGAAGCCTGGGTTCCAGAACAGGCTCAGCATCTTTTTTTTTTTTTGGGGGGGGGGTCACATGTTAAAACCCACAATCTAGGCCAGATGCGATGGCTCACGCCTATAATCCCAGCACTATGGGCAGCGGAGGCAGGCGTATTACCTGACGTCGGGAGCTCAAGACCAGCCTTACCAACATGGAGAAATCCCATCTCTACTAAAAATAAAAAATTATCTGGGCATGGTGGCGCTTGGCGCATGCCTGTAATCCCAGCTACACGGGAGGCTGAGGCAGGGGAATTGCTTGAACTCAGGAGGTGGAGGTTGCAGTGAGCTGAGATCGCACCATTGCTCTCCAGCCTGGGCAACAAGAGCGAAACTCCGTTTCAAAAAAAGAAAAACAAAACAAAAAAAAACCCACAATCTATTTGTCCTTGATAGGCACCTGGCCTCTCACCAATGAACTCCTATTCAACTTTCAAAGCTGATTCAAAAGCCAGTTTAAATGTGAAGTCTTCCCACACATGTATACAAAACTCATGGCTCCCTTCTATTAGGCTTCCACAATATTCATAAAACCTTATTATAGTTGAGCTGTTTTTAGGCCCAATAGATTGTGATGCCTTCTAGTGTTCTTCCCTTCCCCTGGAAGGCAGAAAAGAAGTTCTATTAAGCTTAGAAGAATGCTGCGCACATGTTAGGTGCTCCCTAAAATATACACTGATTGAATATATCAATGCTTAGGTGTCCCATTTCATGTTAAAAGTACCTCCATCAGTAGCTTGATAAAGCCCGTGGCCATTTGCACATTTCTGAAAGGCGTACCTGGTCTGCACAGGTCTCCATGTTGCTCCTTTTCACTGGCATAGACCTCCATGCACCAAGCATGGTATGCAAACGAGAAGAGATCTTCTATTTTAGCAGGTGGTCGGATTGCATTGTTCAGTCTCTTCAGCCACTCTTGACACTGCTCAAAAGTTGAAAACTGACACCTTTTGTAAAGCCAAACAAGTATGGATATAATCAGACAGTTGAAGTGAAATGTAAGAAAAGCCATTATTTCAAGAATGCCCACTCGAAGTGGGAACCACAGTCAAGAAAGCATCTGAGGCAGGCAGTCATTCACATGCTCCTTATCACTTATAAGAAAAACAAATGTTAGCCAATGGACCAAAATGTCCAAAGAAGGAAGCTGACCATGTGGAAAACCTATTTTTTTAGACTAATGAAATCTCTTCTAAGATTTATTAATGACAATTATTACAGAAAAATGGCAGCTATTCTCTTTCGAGTGGAACTTCATTCTACTTCTTCCATGAAAGTTTTATGGTTGTCCCTCATAAAAAATGTGTTTAGAAAAATCCTTTTTGTTTTGTAGTAACATATTAGCACAAGTGTAAAACAAACAAACAAAAAACCACAGCATTATTTTTAGCCAGTTAGGGAGTAATTTCAATATTTAGCTATTAGGCCAAATCAGATCCAAAAGACAGACTGCACTGAAACTTTCAACTATGACCATGTAGAGAACAAAACAATTCTACTGTCAACTGCAATTTTCAGTATATACAACTAAGGAGTTAAAATAATTACTGAAAACTAATTTATTAAAGATGAGTTTAGGCTGAGTTCAGTGGCTCATGCCTGTAATCCCAGCACTTTGGGAGGCCAAAACGGGCAGATCACTTGAGGTCAGGAGTTCGAGACCAGCCTGGCTAAAATGACAAAACTCCCGTCTCTAATAAAAATACAAAAATATTAGCCAGCTGTGGTGGCATGCACCTGTAATCCCAGCTACTCAGAAGGCTGAGGCACAAGAATCGCTTGAACCAGGGAGGTAGAGTTTGCAGTGAGCCAAGATCACACCACTGCACTCCAGCTTGGGCAACAGAGTGAGGCCTTGTCTCAAGAAAATAAATAAAAATAAAGATTTGTTTAAATATTTGGCCTTTTTGAATGCAATGTTAAAAATTAATTAATAAGCAACTACCTTCTTAAACTGAGTGGTGTAGCCAGTATCTATAAAAAAATAAGCAAAATCTCACTGACTAAAAAGCAATTTAAATATCTGTCTTAAAACCAAGGGGTCACTTAAACCTCTCCCTTGTCCCAATCACGGTGGCTTATCAATATACCCACACATAATGTTTACTGACACCCCAGAAAAGGTCAGAGGAATGCAGTAAAAACTTGTGGAATTTAAGACCTCTAGGGCTATTAAATTTAAAAATGCATTTCAGGCATCGTTGTTGGTTTTTGGTTTTTTGTTTTTCAGACGGAGTCTTTTCTGTCACCCAGGCTAGAGTACAGTGGCTTGATCTCAGCTCACTGCAACCTCCGCCCCCCAGGTTCAAGCAATTCTTCTGCCTCAGACTCCCGAATAGCTGGGACTACAGGCATGCACCACCACACCCAGCTAATTTTTGTATTTTTAGTAGAGACGGGGCTTTGCCATGTTGGTCAGGCTGGTCTCGAACTCCTGACCTCAAGTGATCCACCCACCTAGGCCTCCCAAAGTGCTAGGATTACAGGCGTGAGCCACCGCACCCAGCCTGCAACCATTATAGTTAAGAGCAGATAAAAATCATCAAAGAATGCTAAACTTATGGAGAAATTTTTATGAGAAGCAGGGACATTCGCATTGTTTCAAAGTGCGCCCCCAGACTGTTTTTAGTTGCCAGAGAGAAAATGCAGCAATTATAGAGAAACCAGGTGACATCTCGACTGGAATAATCAAAATTAACATCACCAGTGAAGGATATGTGGACACGGTACTTCCAGATGTAATACAATACCCTGAAAAGCATGTGACATCATACATACAGTATTCCAGTTGAGAAAACATAACCTCAATTTAATTGAGGGAACACTGGACAAACACAAAATGAGAAGTATTCCATTAAAACAAAAGACTGTATTCTGCAAAATGTGAACGTCATAAAAGAAAGCAAGGCTGTAGAAAACGTTCCAGTTTGGGCAGGTATGGTGGCTCATGCCTGTAATCCCAGCACTTTGGGAAGCCAAAACGGGCAGATTATGAAGTTAGAGTTCAAGACCAGCCTGGCCAACATGGTGAAACTCCGTCTCTACTAAAAATACAAAAAATTAGCCAGGTGTGGTGGCACACGCCTATAATCCCAGCTACTCAGGAGGCTGAGGCAGGAGAATCGCTTGAACCCAGGAGGCGGAGGTTGCAGTGAGCTGAGATCGTGCCACTGCACTCCAGCCTGAGCGACAGAGCAAGACTCTGTCTCAAAAACAAACAAAAACAAAAACAAAAACAAAATGTTCCAGATTAAAGAAGGCTACAGAGTCATGGCAGCTAAATGCAATATATGACCTAGACTGGATCCTGTACTGAATGAGGTGAGGGAGAACGCTATAAAAAAATATCAGTAGGTCATTAGGTGAACTGACAAAACTGGAACATGTATAGTAGACTGGATATATGTATTATCAATGTAAACTTGAAAATTGATGATGCTATGGTTATGTAAGAAAATATCCCTATTCTTAAGAAAGCACACTAAAGTATTTTGGGATTAAGAGCCATGATTATGTAACTTACTCTCAATCTGTTCAGAAAAAGAATCTCTCACACACACACACACACACACACACACACACACACACCCCAGGCCTCTGCAAATAATAAAGCAAATAGTAAAATGTTAACAAGTGAATTTGGGTAAATGGTGTACTGATATTCTTTTTAGTATTTTTACTTTTGTAAATATAAAATTATTTCCAAATTTTTTTTTTAAAAAAAAACATCTTTCAACATAGCAAAGTACACATCCTACAGATAAAATATTTCAGGCAAAAACTACTCAGAAAATATTCCTAATGACGTTAATCATCAAAAGGTATTTTACTAAGTTACCAAATAATGGACCCATTCTTTAAAAAATATTTTCCACACTAAACAGCAACACAAACATACCACATACCTGATAACTTTGCAGTCTTTGCAAGTCAAATGAAGCTGAAATATATCTCGGCATTCAACACTTTCTATAAGCTGTAATGGAACCTGCAATTAAAAAAAAAATGAAGTCCTCTTAGTCAAAAAGACTTTGACCCTGGAGTTCTTCAATGTGTCCAACAAGACTAATTAAAAAGATCTATAAGGGAAAGCAACAAAAATAGAACTTCAAACTTATCTGCATCAACAGTACTCAAGTTATTTACTACAAAGTGAATTAGGACTTCCCTTTATCTCTACATCAGTGGTCTCAAGTCATGTCATAGCATGAAGGCAACAAAGAGGTGGCACCACCTTTGGAAGAAGGGGAGAATATATCTCTCAGGCACTGAATTCACAAGATCAGAGTACTACTTTTAGATGCTATAACTGACTATGATTTGCAATGATGCAATGACACAGAAGCTGAAGGGAGCCAGAACAGTACTCTTTTCTTGCTTATAGAAAAGAACTACAGATCAGAACACCAGTGGGAAACTACTGTTTGCCCCAAATGACAGAGTGGGCTTATGGCTTTAGTGTCAGCCAATGAGGCTCCTGAAAAAGACTAGAGTTCTAAGCTGACTGTGGATTGCACAGTGAAGACAATGGGGTAATAGCTTCTGGCCAGGCTCTCTACTAAGTAGAATAGATCCAAAAGGTATCAAAAAGGAGGGAGAAGGCCATACAGTGATCAAAGACGCTAAAACTATAACAATGTCAGATTTGCATCAAAAGATCAGTTAGGAGCCCTGTTTGCAAAATGGGGCTTGAGGTTTGAACAAGCTGGAATGGTTCCTCCTTGCCAATCTGGTCTGCAAACTCTACTGGACACAGGATTATGTATAACAGCAGATAGAAGGGAGACAGATAGAAGCAAAAGCATCTAGACAGGGTGCCAAATCTTCAGGACAATATGAGGATCCTCCTCCTATCCCTCAAATCATCCTAATTCAACCCTTGGCTTCAAAAAGCAATTTCTAGGCTTTCAAGGCAAACCTGGTAAAATAATAGTGAATACTTTTACTCCTTGAAAAAGGAGTGGGCCATTTGCCTCTTACAGTGTATCAAGCCTAGCCAAAATGTGGCTCTGGGAGTTGCAAATAGCATTCCAACAACTTGTGTTTAGTATGCAAAGAGGAGGGCAGTCTCCTCCAATGCAGACAGGAACAAGAGTGCTGTCTGCACAGTCTGGCCCTCGTGTTAGTTGAGCCAGTTTCAGGAACAAGCTTCCTGCAAACTCTGCCCCACCACGGAGCTGCCAGTCAGCAGAAAACTCTCAGAATGAGGATACAGGGATCAAAAAGAAGCCCAGTGATGGACAAAGAAACAAACTGGGGCAGGGGTTAAAGAAGAGAAGAAAGCAAAATAATATTACTCACATAAATGACTGGGAGTTTCCACCTTAGAACTAAAGTCTTCTTGCTTTTAAGTCTACAGTCTACAAAAATTCCCTTACAAATGTAATAGGACTGGGGGTCAGAGAAAGACTAAGAAATCTTGGCTGGACGCGGTGGCTCACGCCTGTAATGCCAACACTTTGGGAGGCTGAGGTGGGCAGATCACCTGAGGTCGGGAGTTTGAGACCAGCCTGATCAACATGGAGAAACCCCATCTCTACTAAAAATACAAACTTATCCGGGTGTGGTGGCACATGCCTGTAATCCCAGCTACTCCAGAGGCTGGGGCAGGAGAATCACTTGAATCCCAGAGGCGGAGACTGCGGTAAGCTGAGATCACGCCATTGCACGCCAGCCTGGGCAACAAGAGCGAAACTCCATCTCAAAAAAAAAAAAATCTTGCCTGTGTTCTGAGAACAAAAGGAGCTTTTGGCCCTCTGTTTTTGTTTACGTCCTTAAACCCAAGGTGCTGTGAGAAACTGCAACTGATGCAACTAAGACTTCTTCCGAGACCTGTGCATCTAAGAAGGGAAAAAAAAAAAAACCTACAATTTATCAGAGATACACTATAAAGAAGAAATATTGAGATTAAGAAGATAGAGATTAGAAGACAATATTGCTTTGTTCTGAGGCCAGTCCTCTGGGTAGCCTGTAACAGACAATTACTGCATTTTGTATATACTCCTGCTAACTACCCTACTCCCTATATATCCTCCCAAAATGTGGCTGCACACCGGCAATTAAAAGGCGTGAGTTCTAATCTCAATTTTCTAAAATGTTACCAATTAAAATTTTGCCGGCTTCATTGGGCAAGCCTCCAGCATTCCCATGTGCCATCAGCCTCTGCTTTCTGAACCTCAGTTACAACTAAGGAAATCTCAGGCATGGGGTCTAGGAAGAGTCTGGGATAGGATTAGAGTGAGCTTTACAAATCCACATGAAGAGGCTGCTCCTACAGCAGTCACCTGCATCCCAAGTCCCCTGCAACTGACTGACTTTATGGACAGAAGACATGAAAACCAGCTAATGCCCTTAGCAGCTGCTGGGGGAAATGGATTAGCCTTTGCTACGTTGCTACAAAGAACAAGTAAGTTTTACATCCTTATTACTAAATCAGAGCCCAATGGCCTGTGCCCAAACTTAACAAAGTATCTCAGAGCATGCAAAACATTGGCTACCTAAAATTCAGGCAATATATACACATATATTTTTTCTGTATTTTAACATTGTAAATTTAAGAAAGAAGAATTAAAATGTTGGTTCTATGGGTTGAAATCAGATTGCAGACACTAGCAAGTCACCAAAATCAACCATGTGTATACAAGTCACAGATATGGAGAACAGATTTTAATATTCATGCAGATTGTCACAAGCAGGAAAGTTTAATATGCAGCAAGAATAGGGACCTATAAAAGAGAAACACATGATTTTTATAACAAATGTCTCCCTTTTCTTCTCCTTTCTACTCCATTGTTTCCCTTCAGTGCTCCGTCCACAGACTGCCTTTTTTCTTTTTTTTTTTTGAGACAGTCTTGTTACTATTGCCCAGGCTGGAGCGCAACGGTGCAATCTCAGTCCACCGCAACCTCCACCTCCCAGGTTCAAGCTATTCTCCCTGCCTCAGCCTCCTGAGTAGCTGAGATCACAGGCACCTGCTACCACACCCAGCTAATTTTTTGTATTTTTAGTAGAGATGGGGTTTCGCCATTTGGCCAGGCTGGTCTCGAACCCCTGACCTCAGGTGATCCACCTGCCTCGGCCTCCCAAAGTTCTGGGATTACAGGTGTGAGCCACTGCGCCCAGTCCATCATGCCTTTTCTAAAAGGCAGAATTGCCCTTCTCCTGTTCATACCTCCATCCAAAACATACTGTTTCCCTACTTTCTTAAGGCCCACTCCATTGCTTTAGGTTCAAATTTCCTCATGTAAGAAAATGATCTCTTACCATTTCTATAACTAGAGATACCCTACATTCAAACTCAAAAGCAAATTACAGATTCAAGAGCCAGTCCACTTTACAGCCCAGGAAGGTTAAACTACTACACTATAAGCTAGTATAGTAGAGTAAAGTCAGGACCAGAATCCGTGTCTGTCCTCCAGCCTGGGCTCCTTCCACCACACATGGTGTGCCTTTCTTTCTTCCCCTACACTTGGACTTCTCTTCCATATGAGCTGTACTTTAGTTCTTCTTGCACAAATAAGTAGCTTCTCCACCAGGGATCTTCAAGAGAAAAATAGAGTTTAAATCAAAACTCCTCAGATGCAATTCTTTTTGTAACACAGTAGCAAGATAAACTCACTTTCAAATCCCTCAAACCTATTGATTCAATGTCTTGTAACAACTCATTTTCTTTTTGCTCCTCTCTCCTCTATCTCCACCTGCCAGGTAACACAATCTCACTTTACAATGCTTTTCCTAATATAAATTTCACCAAACTCAGGCTCAAACAGTGCATCAAACACATTCAGTGCTACAACCAATTCCTCAAAAAGCCAAAAGTTACATCACAGACACTAACACCCTTAAGAGCATCAATCCAAAAAAAAAAAACAAAAGCAGAAGAGCCGCAGTTTAAAAACTTAACAGACATGCACAGGTTATGTCCAAAGTACTGTCACATTTCAGAGGGATCTGATGCCATCATACCCTATTATATTTACCTCCTCAACTCATTCTGGGTGTGTGTGCATACATGTGCATTATTTTTAAACACCAGAATTTAGAGTGGGATAATTTCTACCTTTTTAAAAACAAACACCCTTTTTATAGCCTGAATGGGAAGTACTAATCTTGTACTTGTACACCTGAAGTTAAAACGCCAGTAACAGAGTAAAAATGGATCTAAATCTAAAATCAGTAATAAAGTGGAATATCTGGGCACAAAATCTTTTCATTTAAAAACTAATCAGGGCCAGGCACAACGGCTTACACCTATAATCCCAGCACTTTGGTAGGCTCAGGCAGGTGGATCGCTTGAGCCCAGGAGTTCAAGACCAGCCTGGGCAACATGGTGAAACCCTGTCACTACAATAATATAACATAACATAAAAAAAAAAAAAAAAAAAGATAAAAAAAATAAAATAATAAAATAAAACAAAAAATTGGGTGCAGCGGCTCACATCTGTAATCCCAGCACTTTGGGAGGCCAAAGTGGGTGGACTGCTTGAGCCCAGGAGTTTGAGACCAGCCTGGGCAACACAGACATCTCTACAAAAAATAAAATTAAATTAACTGAACATGGTGGCATGTGTCTGTAGACCCAGCTACTCAGAAGGTTGAGGTGGGAGGATCACCTAAGCACAGGAAGTTGAGGCTGCAGTGGGCCATGATGGCGCCACTGCACTCCAGCCTGGGCGACAGAGCAAGACCCTGTTTCAAAAAACAACAACCAAAAATCCACTAACCAGCAAAAGACTGTCACTGGTTTAAGACTCAAACTCTGTTGTTCACCTTTGACAAATTACAAGCCTCCAGCACTGCTTTCGGAGGCTCCCACTATTATATGAATGCTAGATAAAAGTGCATTAAGTATTAACAATAACCTCCTTCGCAGCAGGGTGTGGTGGCTAATGCCTGTAGTCCAAACACTTTGAGAGGCTGAGGTGGGAGGATAACTTGAGCCCAGGAGGCTAAGGCTGCAGTGAGCCTAGACTGTGCTACCGCACTCCAGTCTGGGCGACAGAGTGAAACTCCGTCTCCAAAAAAAAAGTGAAAGAAAAAAATACTAGTGTTGATTTTACAAATTATTTCTAATAGAAACTTGTTCTACATTTTTTTGAAGGTCACACTTCCATCTGCTTATGTATAAACTATAGGGCTTTTTCCTTACCCTACAAATTGTTCTCATAGTAGCATACAACCAGAATTTGGTCCAGTAAGAGGAAAAGGACTCATGCAGAGGGGAAACATTCTGCTGATTTGCAAAGTGAGCATCTAACACTCAAAATCAATTAGCTCCAAGCACAGGTGCAGCAACCGCCTAGAATTTTCATGCTACTTACTGGGATTTCAGAAACAGCAGATTGAGAAAGAGTCTATTAAATTACACACACACACACACACACACACACACTTTTAAATGTTCATGAATTCCACTTGAACACTAACTTGTTTATAAATTATCTAAGCTTCAAAGAACTACGTCTGTAAATATGTAATAATAATTTGGGAAAAGCACAGAATAGGAGCAGTTTATACCTTAAGTGCTACACACAAACTACTACAGAGATTCTTTACCACAGGAACTGGAACTTGATATTCAGTGAATGTGTGAATTAAAGTAATTATGTTTATGGTATCAAAACCTACAGACACATTTTACTCAATGTGCTGTGAAATTAAAAGAGAATACATGATATCAGGTAGCTATTTAAAACATGATGGTAAGTCATTTTCTAAAGTGCTAAGTATTTTGATTTAAGCATACAAAATGATGCAAACTGGGGCATGCCACAATATATACTGGTACGTTTGGGCTTTGATGGTTTAAATGTGTTTGATATAGATAAAATAACCTTTAAAGAGAGCCTCCTGATATAACATTTTATTGAAACACTTATTTGCTGAGAAAGGAAAGGAAAGACCACTACCAACTGTCTGATCTCCATCCAGGACCTGATGCAGGAGGAATCCTTGTTTCCTAAGTACCTCCAGATTTCAGGTTTCAGGAATCTCTTAGTACTAGCTGTGATATATTAATTTTTATGGAGGAGTTCTAGTCTCTCTCAATCTGAAATTTAAGTCACTGCAATGCCAAAATACTTTTACACCATCATTTTTCTGTACAAAGTCATTACCTTGGGGTTTTTGTCGGGTTTTGTTGTTGTTATTTTTGACAGAGTCTCCCTCTGTCATCCAGGCTGGAGTGCAGTGGCGTAATCTCGGCTCATTGCAACCTCCACCTCCTGGGTTTAAGCGATTCTCCTACCTCAGCTTCCTGAGTAGCACATGCCACCATGCCCAGCTAATTTTTGTAGTTTTAGTAGAGATGGGGTTTCACCATTTTGGCCAGGCTGGTCTCAAACTCCCAACCTCAGGTGATCCACCCGCCTCAGCCTCCCAAAGTGCTGGATTACAGGCGTGCATCACTGCACCCGGCCTACCCTGGGCTTTTTAAGTAACATGTAGGCTCTATGCTTTAAAGGGTTACGATGCTAACAGAAAAAACACTTTCAGGTTAAGAAAATGGATCAAAAGAAAGAACAGCGGCAAGTTTCCTTAAGCATTATCTCTCAATCACAATGGGGGATCAGCAATTCCAGTCAACAACCTACTCACCCAGCTATCCTTAGAGACAATTAAGACACAGCCTATTCACACAGATATGTATTGTTTTAAAATAAGCTTTAAACACCAAAGGGGGAAAAGGTTCTAATGCCCACTTCAAACACACATTAACTTCAATTCATTGAATATTCAGTGAATATTGTGGCACCAAGAGACACGCTGGATCTTAAAGATACAAAGAATTAACCAAAAATTACAACCTAATTGGTAAATGTTATAAAAGAATGTACAAGATAAAGACAAAGCAAAGAGTGTAATTAACGTTCATAGAGGGAACTGGGACTAAGAAAGGCTTCACAGAAGTTATCACCTGAACTGAATTTTGACAGATGAATAGAAGTTTCTGGGCAGAAAAGGGAATACAGAGATATGAGGTATGGCTGAAGAGTACAAGGAGGCTGCTTTTACAAGTAAAAAAACGTGAAAATGGGGAAAGGAGGGAAGCTGACAACATTGCAGGGACCAAGGATCACAAACAGCTTCATGCCATGCTAAATAATTTGATCTTCATCATAGAAGCAGTGAAGAAACACTGAAGGGCTTTAAGCTGATGAATCACATGATCAGTTTCATGCTTTCTTTCCGGCAGACCTTATTCTCAAATAGTTCTAAAAATAGTCTCTGAAATACTTGGCCATCAACCAATAAACTGATAAATACAGTATATGAAAAAATGCAATGATATAAAACTATCATTCTCACATGCAATTTAATTATAATTCCAGCAATTCAAACACTGAAAGAACACAAAGTTAAATTGGACAGTTCTACTGAACATTACTATCATTACTTCCACAGTAGCTGGTGGGGAATTCTCAGTTGCTGGGATTTTATAGGTGTTTCCAGAACCCCTTTCCCCTCCCCATTACGACTACTCAAATCCAAGTGGACCCTTCTGAACAGAGTGCTACATAGTATGAAAGAACAGCATTGGCTCTTTCCTTAATGAATCTGGTGTGTATCTTTAGCTGATAGAAACTGATGTAACTGCTATAATCACGGCCCAAATCTAGAAGCCAGAAGGGATTCAGGCCAAAACTGCTCTTGGACATAAATGCTTAACTACAAAGAACAATGACAGTAACAAGTAAAAAATGTCGACTACCAAAAAAAAAAAAAAAAAAATGACAGCCACTGAGCTTTTAATTGCTGAGTAAAACAAATGAACAATAGATTTCAAAGAATCCCAAAATGAACCCAAAACACAGTCTGCATGGAATTACAGTTCCGAGCTGTTTTAACGTGTCATAATACACACTTCTCTGTGCTGGAAGTGGAGTGTAGAAAGCCACAACACTGGCAAGTAAAGAAGGAAGAAGGCATTTGCTGTAAGTAAGTAATTTTCAGGCCTTTGTTGCTTTCATTTAAGACTAATGATAGCAGAGCACTGAAAGAACCAGTTCACTGAGAGGACATTCATAACTGAAAAGAGTAAATGTACTCTTGAGAATCAAGAGCCTTCCTTTTCTTCAGTAATACATAGTCCATTATGCAAATAAACATTATACTTAACATCTACACTTATACCACCAAGGAGTCATTAGAGTAACTTCATGCTGTAATGAGTCTGCAGTGAGCTCAAAGTACATCTCATCATTTGACATTAAGGCCCAGGGAATTACCTCAACTGAGGCAGTTGGTAACTACTAAAGATTGAGGAATAAAAGCCTATTCAGCCTTTACACCTTTATAAAGCTTAATGATACAGCATTACCTAGTGCAAATCATTCACTGTTAACTAAACAATGGACACCTCAGCTGACAACTACACACATCATTTTAAATCAAGCATAAGAGTTGCTTGCTGACCTAGTGTTCCTTGAGTGCTAAATTAAGTGAGAAAAGCAGAGCACATAATGCTTTCACTCCCAATTCTGTATGCCTCGCCTCTCTTTGAGAGCATTAAATTTGACTTCCTTTCTCCATCTACCTTAGAGGGAGAACAGTTGGTAATCACTTACATTAACAAGAGACTCCTTGAACTTGATGTGAAGTCTGTAATTGGAAAGGGCAATGATGGCATCCTCGGCACGGCCCACAAACTCTGTGCTCTCTCCATGAAGTTCAAGGAAGGGAACCTTCGAAATGAAAGAAACCCTTTAGAGTTCTGAAGCAGTTAAAAAAAAAAAAAAAAGGCTTCAAACATTAGTTGGCTGAATGGATGGTAAATCCTCTGCCACTGAAGTTGAAAACACAGCACGTAAGTAGACAAGGAACCTAAAGAGGATGGGTTTATACCCACCTAATTCAAATATATCTAGTTATTCAAATTCTGAACTAATAAAGGAATGATACAGAGAAGATCATCTTAAACAGTGGATTCCCAGGAAATAAGTCTGGCTAAAATGAGATGTTTTCCAGCTTGTCTTTCTTTCTTTCTTTCTTTCTTTCTTTCTTTCTTTCTTTCTTTCTTTCTTTCTTTCTTTCCTTCTTTCTTTCCTTCTTTCCTTCTTTCTTTCTTTCTTTCTTTCTTTCTTTCTTTCCTTC
>NW_012102031.1:14100346-14148479 GCF_000951045.1 Mandrillus leucophaeus
TTCTGAACTAATAAAGGAATGATACAGAGAAGATCATCTTAAACAGTGGATTCCCAGGAAATAAGTCTGGCTAAAATGAGATGTTTTCCAGCTTGCATTTCTTTCTTTCTTTCTTTCTTTCTTTCTTTCTTTCTTTCTTTCTATCTATCTATCTATCTATCTAGTACATTACACTTCAATCCATTAACTCTGCTATACAGTTAATGCTAAATAAATATTTTATATTTAAAAGTGGCCTATAATTACCTGAAGATTCTCATCCTCCCGGATCAGCTGCTTCCTGGGAAAGATCTGATTGGCCTGGATGCACTCAAGGCTGTGCCGAGTCTCTTCATCCTGGAAAAGTCCAAAACCTTAAAATAATTTCAAAGCTTCTAATCATCCATATTTGGTTTTTCTGCCATGTCTGCTAGTATAATCACAATGAAAGTACGAAGACCAAGGTGAACAGGCAGAAAAGCTCAAGGAAACAATACTGATCTTAAAAAGTTTTTTATCCATTATATTAGGTACAACTGGTCTGAAAGCACATTAATGCAAAAAAAGAAAAAAAGTCAGAGTTTAGAATATTTCTTTTAGGCACTAACAGGTTTGTTAATACATTTCTTCTTCTTTTTTTTTTTTTTTTTTTTTTTTTTAAAGACAGAGTCTCACTCTGTCACCCAGGCAGTGGTGCACTGGTAGTGTAGTGCACAGGTAGTGTGGTGGTGTAATCTCGGCTCATTGCAACCTCGGCCTCCCAGGTTCAGGCAATTCTCCTGCCTCAGCTTCCTGAGTAGTTGGGACTGCAGGTGTGCCCCACAACACCTGGCTACTATTTTTTGTAGAGACGGGGTTTTGCCATGTTAGTCAGGCTAGTCTCCAACTCCTGGCCTCAGGTGATATAGCTGCCTCAGCCTCCCAAAGTGCTGGGATAACAGACCTGAGCCACTGTGCCCAGCCCCACATTACTTTTAAGAGAAACCAAGATATAATGCTTTTTTCTCTTTAAGTTACAATCTTAAATTATTTGAGAGATACATACTGAAATATTTAAAAATGAAAGGTGACATTTGAAATTTGCTTCAAAATAATTGGGGCGGGAGTAAGGAAGAAGTGGGACGTAAGTCAAACAGGACTACCTATGAATTAATAATTCATAAAACTGGGTGAGAGTTCACTATCTCTATCATTGTGTCTACTCTGGTTATATGTGAAATTTTCATAATAGAAAGCTTGAAAACAATTTCTAAGAAAAAGTAAGCTTAAGAACTGAATTTCCCAAGTTGAAAATATTTGAAAGACTATCCTTCATTTATTCTGCCTTATATTACAAAATGTATTTCTGATAAGACAATTTCAAAAGCAGCAATAAATTCTCATCTAGATGCATGTGAATTGAATTATAATTTGTATTAAAAAGTAATCTTTTGCATTACGAATTTTTATGGTATAGGAAGACATGAGAAAAATGTCATCTATTAGAAAGCCTGACTAAATTATAATAGAATCTGTTTACACAGCAATTTTTTTTTTTTTAAAGTCAGGGTTTTGCTCTGTCACTCGTGTTGGAGTGCAGTAGCACAATCACAGCTAACTGTAACCTCCAACTCCTGGGCTCAAGTGATCCTCCAGCCTCAGCCTCTCAGGTATCTGGGACCACAGGCACCCACCACCATGCCAGACTAATTTTATTTTCAGTAGAGAAAAGGTCTCGTTATATTGCCCAGGTTGGTCTCAAACTCCTGGGCTCAAGTGATCCTCCCACCTTAGCCTCCCAAAGTGCTGGGATTACAGGTGTGAGCCATCAAACCCAGCCCCACACAGCAATTTTTAAAGAGCAAAAGCCACATCATGTTCAACTGACAGCATTAAGAATTATAAACAGTGGTTACTGGCTGCTTCTGTATATACTACTTAACACAATTCCAATAATTTTATAAATCCTCCCCCAAAAAGTTTTTCCTCTTATCTATAAACAACACTTAAGGTTTTACTAACAGCAACCATAATCATAAAATGGTAATACTCTACACTAGCAAAATTCTCAAAATGAAGTCCACAGACTCTGAGATGCTTACAAGGGCCCTGCGAGATCAAAACCTTTCCAATAATATGATATTATTGCCTTTCTTCACCGTATTGACATCTATACTAATAGTACAAAAAATAACTGGTAGGTAAAACTGCTGGTACCTTAGCACAACTGAGGCAGTGGTACCAATTTCATAAGAATGACCTTGATAAAACAAGGAAATATTATAAATTCTATTTATTAAATCCTGACCATTAAGTAGAAGTCTTTTTTACAGAGGAAATACAAGTAAAACACCTCTGATGCACGGTGCAGTATTATGGTGTCAAGAGGTAAAGCACTTGTGCAAATGCTTCAATTAAGAAATGAATTAGCCATTTTTTTCACTGAATATCATTCTTAATTGGAAGAACAACTGATGGAAAAACTATGTAATACAGACTTGGACATCTGGCAGGCCTTTTTTCCAAAAGATAGTATTAGGAAAAAAACAATAACAACAAAAGATAGTATTAGTTGCCAATAATAAAGCTTTTGTGCAAAAATTAGATTTTGGAAAACCTCTCATCTCCCACCATGAACTTTATAGCTTCCCAGTACTTAGGACTTTTATCTTTAAAGTGGAGGTATTACCAAGTGTGATTTTAAAAAAACATACACACTATAATAAAATATGTCAACTTTTGAAGATCTGCCTCAATGAATGAACCCATTATTTTCCTAATGACCAATGCATGATGTTACAAAAATCATACGTGAATAAAGATTCACTCGAAGTGCAAGACAGACCAACGGTTTTAATGTAATATAATACAAAAAGTTCACCGATATGGTTTCAGATTCTATACTGCAACTAACCTTTAAAAAACCACCACTGGCCAGGCACCGTGGCTTATATCTGTAATCTCAGCACTTTGGGGTGCTACAGTGGGCAGATCGCTTGAGCCCAGGAGTTCAAGACCAGCCTGGGCAACACGGTGAAACCCCAACTCTACAAAAAACAGAGAAATTAGATGGGCACAGAGGCACATGCCTGTAGTCCCAGATACTGAAGAGGCTGAGGTGGGAGGATCACCTGCACCTGAGGAGGTAGAGAGTACAGTGAGCTGTGATTGTGCCACTACACTCAAGCCTGGGCAACAGAGCAAGACCTTGTGTCAAAAACAAACAAAAAAACACACCACTTGTCAAGTATTAAAGAAAAATATAAATTATCTGGGAAAACTGAAAATACTCTTCCCTTTTGTAACTACTTTTCTAACTACGTATCTGCCTGAGGCTGCATTTTCTTCCTATATTTCAAAGAAAACATTGTAACACACTAAATGCCGAAGTTAGTATGAGAATTCACCTGTCATCTATTAAGCCAAATATTAAAGAGATTTGCAAAAATGTTAAGGCTAAAACTAATTATCTTTGGATGAGGAAAAAATATTTTTCATCAAAAAATGTTATTTATGCTACCATAATTGGCTTGTTACTTTTAAATGAATTTATGAGCATTTTAAAGATTTCTCAGTTTTATTTTCTAATATGGTATAAATAGACACAACCCACATAAACAAACCCTCCTGGGGGTACCTCAATAATTTACGAATGTAAAAAGAGGTCTGGAAACCATCAGAGCTGCTTGTCTACTATACTCTAACACTAAATACCAATTAAAGCTGCTTCACTCCAAAAGTCAGGTTTTTCCTAAAACCATTCTCCTAGTGCTATCTATGAAAGACGAGCCATGATTGCACCACTGCTCTCCAGCCTGGGTGACAGAGTGAGATACAGTCTCCAAAAAAAGAGACAAAATTAAAGATGTGAAGAATCTTGAATTTAGGGAGATTTTTCTCATAAACCAATATGGGATAGTAAGGAAATGCTATATAAACATGGAGGGGAGCAAAAATCTTACATAAAAGTATACTTTTAACCTATCTTCTCAGCATCACATTAACTAGCTTTTTACCTCACATAAATTCATAAGACCTAGACTTTTATTCTCTGTAAGGTCATTTTACAGAAGTACCCATTATTAATCTTTAAGTGATTCCCTGACCTAGTTTTCTGCTGACTTTTAGCACAGAATTGAAACAACATAGCAGGCTTGTAAAGAACAAAAAGAAGCCATTTACCTATTCACTCTTGCTGGCACACTCACCAGGGTGCTAATCCAGACCAATATATATCACCAAAATAGCTACTGAAAACTGAAAATGGATGATTTTCAACACAAAACAACTGAAAATTAGGCCAGCAAGGCAAGAATGAAATACCTATTTTTCATAAATCAAACAAATGTTCTTTTTAAAAGCTATTGTCTCAGTTCACATTACCTGTAAAACTTCAGAACTTTCCTCCCCTTGTACACAAAAATACATTTATTCCAAAAGGAATAACATTAGGACTCACTGAATCTAGGGGACTGGTGATCCCATGTGGCTGAACAGTTGAATTTCGCAGTTGAATTAGCCTGAATTTATTATAGTTTCTGTGAGTTTCATAGGTGAAGAAGGCCAAACTTGAGATGGTTAATAAGGTGAGAAGTTAGAAGGAGACAAACTGGGAAATGTTGGCCTGGTAACAGATTTGGAAACAAATTTATCCTAGGCTATAAGCAGTAACTTATTAAAGAGATGTATTCCATGTCATTAATTTCCTGGTACTGCTGAGGAACACCAGGCATTGTGGCATCTGGCACTTCGTAGTCTCCATTCACCTCCATAAAGTCAGTGGGGTCATTCACAAAATACTGAAAAAGGGCCAGTCACCACAGTTCCAGACTAGTTTCTGCTACTGGCTAAATTATGCAGCTAGGAGAGGAAAGTACATGCCTCAGAGCAGAAGTCAACCATAGAGATAAATATTTAAAGTACATGGGAAGGGCCGGGTGTGGTGGTTCACGCCTGCAATCCCAGCACTTTGGGAGACTGAGACAGATGGATCACCTGAAGTCAGGAGTTCAAGACCAGCCTGACAAACATGGTGAAACCCCGTCTCTACTAAAATACAAAAATTAGCTGGGCGTGGTGGCAGGCGCCTGTAATCTCAGCTACTCAGGAGGCTGAGGCAGGAGAATCGCTTGTAACCAGGCGGGGGAGGTTGCAGTGAGCCAAGATCACGCCATTGCATTCCAGCCTGGACAACAAGAGCGAAACTCCATTTCAAAAAAATACAGTACATGGGAAGGAGAGACTGATGACCAGTCAATTAATCCTACTAACTGAATTTATATCTAGTGTTCGTGTTTGCAAAGCATAGAAGTGAAAATAATTACCAGTCCTACTGTCATTTCCAGTCATATTCTTAAGACTGGTATTAAAAGACAAACAATGCATTTCCCTTGATAAAATGCTTGGGATTACTGCCAAAGGGGTAAGGGTAAAAGAAGTCAAATACAAGAATAGTCATGAATTTATGATTACTGCAGCTGAATGATGTGTATATGAGTGCACTGTACTTTTCTTTCTGCATAGGCTTCAGATTTTCCACAATAAAACATGAAAATATATTTTGCTAATGCTTAACCTCTCAAAGACTCCAATCTCATTTAAGAACCTTTAAGAGCATAAAAGACAGGGGGAAATGTTACTCTCAAATTAGTACAGGGGTTTACATTAAAAACAAAAATAATGTTCAATGCTTCTGAATTATCTATACAAAAACTAAGGATTAAGGACATACACTCTAAATGCTACAATATAGTATAATTAAAATCAATGGTCCAACAACTTGCAGAACGTTTTACAGCTAGTAAAATAATCATTAGGAATCCAAAGAATCAACATGGGAGAATGTTTAATTCATTAAGTGAAACAAGCAAAATAGAAAATTATTGTATCATTCTAACTATATAAAACATATATATGAGACATGAACTAGTTAGAAAGGAATATAATCGACGGGGCGTGGTAGCTCACGTCTGTAATCACAGCACTTTGGGAGGCTGAGGCGGGCAGATCACCTGAGGTCAGGAGTTCGAGACCAGCCTGGCCAACATGGCAAAACCCCATCTCTACTGAAAATACAAAAATTAGCCAAGCATGGTGGCAGGCGCCTGTAAATTCCAGCTACTCAAGAGGCCGAGGCACAAGAATCGCTTGAACCGAGGTTGCAGTGAGCCGATATTGCACCACTGCACTCCAGCCTGGGCAACAGAGCAACTCTGTCTCAAGAGAAAAGAAAAAGGAATACAACCATGGGTTCTGACGGTAGAATTATAAATGAGGATTTGTAAAAACTTGTTACAACATTACTTTATGAGAAATTAAACAAAAACAAAAGATACATACATTGCCATGCTACTCCCCAACTAGTACACACAGAAGCAACTCCCGAGCATTGTCTACAGCATCAGGCCAGGGACAACACCAGGAAGACTTTCTGCTACGCACCATGGAGAGCCCAGCAGCACCAGGAAGAGGACCACACTGTTACTAGCTGTGTGGTATACAATGAAGGACAAACCCTCAATACAGAACAGAGCTGCTTTCATAAGCCCATCATTTGTTTATTCATTAGCACTGGCTGAAATACTAAACAAGCACTTTTTCAATTCATTGAAAACTCTGTGGGAAAACCAATAAAGTATAATGAAGAAATAACAGAAAAAGTTCAATGTTTAGGTATAAGATAAATCATAAAGTTGTAATGCCCACAAACTAAGAAAAAACTGGCATGCCTTTAAGATAAGGGCAGTTATCTTTCTCTTCCTTTTAATATGACATTTCTGCACAACTAGTTTGTTTTTTTAATTTTGAAATGCATTTTCCATACATCCCTAATGAAGCTTGAAATTAACATAGCCTTTTCAATTCCTTCTCTGTGCATCAGCATAAAACAGAGTTTGGATCTAGGAAACATCACAAGGTAGAAGAAGGACAATATTACAGAGGACCATTTCTTTTTCAAGCCTTGAAGCACTGTTTACATTTCCTGGGGATTGATGAAAATGTGGCTGGCTCGTTGTTCCATCTTCTCTGCTTGAGCTGGGCCCCAAAATGGCCTGTAAGTCATTAAATTGTCCATTAAATTCTCTTTCTGGTTAAAGATACAGGAGGGGGTGTGCAGGGCTGCTCCACCTACTATGGGATCAAAATATTGCCTTAAAGAGACAGAACAGGGAAGGTAGGGAATTGCTTCCATAAATTCATAAAGCATATATGCTATGTGAAGTAATACATACGTTAATTAGCTTGATTTTGCCATTCCACAAGGTATATATATATTTCAAAACATTATGTTTTACACAATACATAATTTGTCAATTTAAAACATTTTTAAAATATGCAGATTACCATCTTACAATTTGTCTACAAACACACACACACATATACAAAGTTTTCACTACATGCTACTTCCTAGAAAAGGAATTAAAAACCTGGAGTCCAAGAACTGTATGTTTTAGTCTTGATTCCATTTGCTTGCTGACTGAAAAATAAGAGACAATATCTAGCTCACAGGATTAAAGTTAATAGAAATGAAACTGCTCTGTATATTGGAGTATTCTGTAATTATTACCACTAAGTAAACAAGAAAAGAAAGGAGACGAGATCTGGGAAAGAAAAAGAAACAATTTCTTACAAAAACAAAAATGGGTAAGTATGAATTTATTAGTGTTCACTTAATTGTCAGGACAGAGGTTTTTTTTGTTTGTTTGTTTGTTTGTTTTTTTTAACTCTTATTTGCTTGTACTTACCATGACAGGAGGCCCAGATTAGGAGAAGAAATCCCCGTCCCTTCTTCAGTGTCCAACAAGGCTCTCTCTTCTTTCCCTTATGGTGAGGTCTTTGAGGGTGGGGGAAAAAAAGAAAAAAAAAAGGGAGGGGGAAGGCAAAATTGGCAATAGTTTTTCCCCTAATCAGCCATATCCTAATAAAGGTATTATATATACACGCAGGTCTAAGAAGCTGATTAGAGTCAGCCAAGAAAAAGTTGATTATCACCCAGCCAATTCCTACTAGTCAAATCCCAATTTGACAATTCCTTTGTAAAAATCCTGTTAGTCTTAACCTGTTTCTGCAAAAACAGTATCAAAGGCTAACATTCCTAATGTTCATAGTAAAACAAAAAATATCATAAAACTTTGATGAATAAAGCAACAATTAAAATCAACCTGCAGGCCAGGCAAGGTGGCTTATGCCTCTAATCCCAGCACTTTGGAAGGCTGAGGCAGACGGCCTGAGCTCAGGAATTCAAGACCAGCCTGGGCAACAGAGTGAAACTCGGTCTCTAAAAAATAAAATAAAATAAATAAATAAATTTTTAAAAGCTGGTCATGGCAGCACATGCCTGTAGTCCCAGCTACTCAGGAGGCTGAGGTGGGAGATTAACTGAGCCTGGAAGGTCAGGGCTGCAGTGTGCTGTGATTACACCACCGCACTCTAGCCTGGGCAACAGAGCAAAACCTTGTCTCAAAAAAATAAAGTCAACCTGCAAATGCAAAATCATTATTCTTGTAGTATTTTAGGATGTTTTTGCGGTTATCTCTAAATTCAAAATGGATCCCTTATCTGAGGAAACCAAACTGACTTATGAGCAAAATAGGAAAAATAAATTTGCCTTATTACCCAAATATTCTATGTTCTTCTAAAAACTTATAATCTGTACTAATATCTTTACCTGGTTTTATAAAGAACAAAAAAGGAGTAAAGAATACCCAACGAGAAACCCAAAGATAGGCTTATACAAAGAGTAAGTAAGTTGCTCTTTTCTTTGAACAGTCTCATGCAAAACCAACATTTCTAGTTTGCTAAGCTTCTGTAACAGGATATTTCAGGGAGCTTGGGCTTCAATGTGCAGCATAAAACTCTTTCAAGGGCAATGTAAGCAAGGGAACAGAGAACATCAAAGCAGTAGCAGGCCCAAATCGTGTTGAGGCGTTTTGAGGAGAGGACTGGCAGGAGATGACTTAAAGAATCATTTTGGGCTGGGCATGGTGGCTCATGCCTGTAATCTCAGCACTTTGGGAGGCCAAGGCAGGCAGATCATGAGGTCAGGAGTTCGAGATCAGCTTGGCCAACATAGTGAAACCCTGTCTCTACTAAAAATACAAAAACTTAGCAGGGCATGGTGGTATGTGCCTGTAGTCCCAGCTACTCAGGAGGCTAAGGCAGGAGAGTAACATGAACCTGGGAGGTGGAGGTTGCAGCAAGCTGATATTGCACCGCTGCACATCTAGCCCAGGCGACAGTGTGAGACTCTGTCTCGAAAAAAAAACAAAAACAAAAAAATCATTTTGGCTGTTGGGCAAGGGAATAGTCAAGGCTACTGGGGGTAAGGGGCAAAGGAAGACCAATTAGAAGGCATCAATCCCAGCAAGAGAAAATATAGCAATGAAAAGGTAGTAGAGATAGAAGTGGTGAGATGTCACTGATTCTGGATATACTTTGAAAATACTGCCCATAGGATTTGAGTTGATGAATTAAATAGGACAGAAAAAGAGAAGTCAAGCTTTTCGTGTCAGCAACCAGAAGCAAGGATTTTCTATTTATTGATGAAGGGCATTGTGAGAAAAATTGATTCTTCTCATGCCATGCAGAGACAGCTTCACGGACAAGGAACAAGAAATTAAAAGTTTCCATTTTAGACACATTATGTTTGAGAACCTATCAGATATCTAAACAAAGATGCCAAGTAAAGTGCTAGTTAAACCAGACTGGAGATCAAGAAGATAGAGTCTAGAGATATAAACATAAATGGGAGACATCAGTGTGTGAATGGCATTAAAGTCAAACGCAGGAGCAAGTATAAATGGAGAGGGTAAAGATGACTAAGGACAGGGGTTTTGGGTACGCCATTTTTTAGAGGCTGGAAGGAATAGGAAGAATCTTACGGTTCAGTAACAAACCAAGTTGGAGTCATCATTCTTACCCCTCTTCAAACCAAGCCTAACTTTTGTGATTTGGCCTAGCTCAAGAACTGAAACTAATGCAAAATCATCTTATTTATTCATTCTTTTCAATAAATATTTATTCAGTATTATTCAATATTTACTACACTCCATGCACTGTTGTAGACTTTGGGGAGACCATTGTGAACAAAAATTCATGGAACTTAATTTTATTTTTGGTCTTTCTCATTAGAAACAGATAACTAATGTTAGGCAGTAGGCAACTGCTGGAAAGAAAATAAAGCAGGGTTTGGTGATGGCGTAACAGAGTGCTATTTTAGATAGGTAAAGATGTGCAAAAAGGCACCTGTTGGGGTTAATTAAAAAGGAGAAGGGCAAAGGCAAAATTTGAGGGTATGACCTTATTAAAAGAACTGGATACTGTTATAAAGAACTTTTTCAAAAAAGAAACACACTGATTTTTAAAAAACTGTCCTAAAATTTTATAAAAGGTATTTGTGTTTTAGAATACAATTTCTAAAGATAGCATCATAGATACACTCAAACTGCTGTACCTTAAACAATTTAAATGGAAGTAAATTTAATGCATTTTGCATAACTATTAAATAACAAAATATAACTCCAGTGAGGAAGATACTACTGTCAGATGTAGGTGGAATGTGAAGGTGAAACCCCCATACGCTGCTGGCAGGAATGTAAAGTGGTACAACCTCTGAGGAAAAGTTTGGCAGTTCCCAAAAAAGTTGCAGAGTCATCATATGTCCCATCAGTTCCACTCCTGGGTATATACCTAAGAGAACTAAAAATGTATGTCCACATAAATACTTGTACACAAATGTTCACAACAGCATTATTCATGATGGCCAAAAGTGCAAACAATCCAAATATGCATCAATCAATGAATGGACAAACACAATGTGAATGGATAAACAAAAAATACACACACACACACACACACACACAAAATGTATACACAATGGAGTTGGCCAGCAATAAAATGGAATAAAATACTGATATATGACACAACATGGATGAAAACATTATGATAAGTGAAAGAACCTGGGGTACAAAAGGCCATATATTGTTTGATTCCATTTTTATGAGATGTCCAGAAAAGGTAAATCCACAGAGACAGAAAGCAGATTAGTGGTTGCCAGGAGCTAGGTTGAGGGAAGAATAGGGAGTGGCTGCTAATGGGTACAAGGTACCTTTGTAGGATGATGAAATGTTTGGAATTAGGTAATGGTAATGGTTCTACAACATTATGACTATACTAAAAACCACTGAATTGTATACTTTAAAAGGGTGGATTTTATGTGATGTGACTTATAGTTCCAAAAAAAAAAAAAAAACTACAGAGGCCATGTGCAGTGGCTCACTCATAATCCTAGCACTTTGGGAGGCCAGGACAGGAAGATAGTTTGAGCCCAAGAGTTCAAGGCCAGTCTGGCAACATAGCAAGGCTGTCTCTACTGAAAAAATTTTTTTAAAAAATTAGATGGTTGTACACACCTGTAGTCCTAGCTACCTGGGAGGCTGATGTGGAAGGATCCCTTGAGCCCAGGAGTTCAAGGCTGCAGTGAGCTATGATTATGCTACTGCATTCCAGCCTGAGTGACAGAGCAAGACCATGTCTCTAAAAAACATGTGCATCTGTGCACGCGCGCGCGCACACACACACACACCCCCCCCCAAGGTGAAGAGTAACAATATAATCAAACTCTTCATAAAATAAAATAAAATAAAATAAAATAAAACCCGCTGCAAAAAAGTTACAGTATCAACCCAGCAGCAATGAGCATTCTAAGCCCCTAGACTATGGTCCCTAAAGACTAATTCCCACTTCAAAAGGAGATGGGGCATCTGAAAAAAAACATAGCCAATTCCAGGTCTAGAACAGAAAATGTACAATTTGATTCTGAAACATCATATTAAACTGGAAAGTAAGAAACATATAAAAGACTACTGAGGGTAAGTCAAAAATAATTGGGAGTCAATTTGAAGAGACTCACTAGCTAAAAAGGAAACAATTTGAGCAAAAATGGTTAAATGCAATGGATTGGGTTTAAATATGAGTTCATGAAGAAATATTCTCTCTCACAAACACACACACAGACACACACACACTCCCCTACAAGTCACCAGTGGAAGATGTTAAGGAACTAACCTTTTATTTTTGAAAACCAGCAAGTAAGGGAAAAGAATCAAGTATTTATCCTGCCTTTCTTACACAAAATGAGCTAGTATAGAATCAAGTAGTTGATGAGGGAAGAATTCTACCTAATATACAAAGACGACAGAATTTGGTAGTATTATTTTACAACTGCTAATGAAATATAAAATGCAAATAATAATCTAGTCTATGGAAAACTACAGGAAAATAACCCCTATTCTTTAAGTAAATAGCAAAACAAAAGATCGACATAGAAGGGAAACCTACAGAATTAAAAGAGACTTAAGTGACCATGTCAACCAACTGCAATATATAGATCTTATTTGGATCCTTATTCAAAGTATAAGTTGAGCCGTCTATTAGGGAAATCTGACCACATACTAAATATCTGATGATATTAAGGAATTATTAATTTTCTATATGATTGACAATGTTAGTGTGGTTATAGGTTTTTGTGTGTGGTGATGGGTTTTTAAAAATAAATTTATCTTTTAACTATAAAATACATAAAGTTATATACCAAGGAGTAGGCAGAATGAGTAGGAGTACCTCTGAAATAAGATGGGTCATGACTTGGTAACTTTCAAAGACCAGTGAGATAAGTTAATGGAGATTTATTAAACGATTTTCTCTACTTTAATATATTTGAAATTTTCACATAATAAAGTTTTTTTTTAACCATAATGGCAATTCTTCTACCTCAAAACCTCCAGTTATTGAAGAATTAAAGAGTCAGAGTTTAAGCTGTCATAAAACCATTGTTTATACAGTAAGCCTATCAATATGCACTGCTATGTCCTTCAGTTTTTCAGAGAAAAACTCACAAGTATCCCAGATGTCCCAACTAAAATGTATTCATCTGCAGTGACACTGAACTAGAAATCAAATTCCAATTACAAAATAAACTCTCAATCTGCAGTCACATTTTTTATATATATATATACACACACATACACACACACACACACACACACATAAGCTACCTTCCCAGTCGAATCTAATTTGTTTCGCTTTGTCTTTGAGACAGAGTCTCGTCTATCACTCAGGCTGGAGTGCAGTGGTGCGATCTCAGCTCACTGCAACCTCTGCCTCCCGAGTTCTAGTGATTCTGGTGTCTCAGCCTCTCAAGTAGCTGGGATTACACGCATGTGCCACCATGTCTGGCTAATTTTTGTATTTTTAGTAGAGACAGGGTTTCTCCATGTTGGCCAGGCTGGTCTTGAATTTCTGGCCTCAAGTGATCTGCCTGCATTGGCCTCCGAAAGGGCGTGAGCCACCACACCTGGCCTACTCTAATTTTTTAATGAGTACAGAAATACCAAGACAGAGATTTGCCACTTGGCATTAAAAGTCTCAATTTAAACAAAGTCTTCACCCAGAAATAAGGCCTTCCATTTCTATAACAAATAGACTGTAAAATGATGTTCTGCCCTTCAGTCAGTCAAAATTTACCAATAATCTACTATGTGTTACACAGTATGACACGGTGTTAGCTCTGCATTAATTCGACTTATATACCACTGCAGAAGACAGAAAAAGATGGTAATAATTACAAATTGTGCTAAATGTGATAAAGTAAACAAACGGGATGCTGAGACAGGGACTGGGGATTGGGGGTACCAAAGACCTACTTTAGGTAAAGTGATCAGAAAAGACTACTCTGTGGGGCAAGGCCAGTTTCTAACATACAGAACTGCATGTGTTCCTCAGACAGGAAAGACCTTGATAATTTTGAAGAACTAAGAGGAGGAAACCATTGTAGCTAAACTGTACTGAATCAGAAAGAAGAGTGGCACAACTTGAAGTTGGAGAAATGTACAAGGAAAAGATCACGTGAATAGTAAGTTTAAAATACAGTCCAAATACGACAGGGAGCCATTGACAGGTTTTAAATAGCAGAGTGACATGATTTGATTTTAAGATCACCCTGGTTGATGTGGGGTGAATGGATTAAAAGAGAAAAAGAATGAAGAAGAGAACTAGGAGACAATTACAGTAAGAGACTAGTGGCTTGATTTAGAATGGAGGCAGTACAGATAAAAGCCTAAGTATGTGAAATATATCCTGGTGTATAGGTTTAGGTAGAGGCCTGGATGTGGCAGCAAAAGGAGATTAAAGAATTTACAGTCCAGAGGAGATAAGAAAATAGTTAACATAGCTGAAAGTAAGAGGAAGTGCTTTAAGTATCTGAGAAAAGTTAAAATTGCTATAGGAATTTCAAATCCATAAGAAAAAGCCAAGATCACAGGAAACTGTGCAACCACTCAGAATCAAGTACTTGCTAAAGGTTCCTTTTAAAACTAGAAAGAGCATTAGACCAGTCTGGGTATTATGTAAAACAACAAACAAAAAAACACTACAAATAGCAGATGTGACCAACCCTTAGGAAATATTCAGGGTTCATTATAGCACCTGACTTGCAAAATGTGAACCCCACGGTGGTAGTTATACCAACAGCACAAAAGGAAGAAATTGAGTCATTACTGTTTAGTCTGATAAGCAGTGTAATACTTAAACTTTTTAGTTATACTAATAATGCATGCGCTCAGTGAATTTTTAAGATACAGGTGTAAAAAGTAAACAAGTAATATCATACACTGCTGGTGAGAACGTAAAACAGTGCAGCCTCTTTGAAAAATAGCCTGAGAGTTGCTCAATTAAACACAGAGTTACCATTTGACTCAACAATTTTACTTCTAGGTATATATCCAAGAAAACGAAAACATACGTCCATGTAAAATCTTGTAAATACATGTTTAAAGTAGATTTATTCAAAATAGCCCAAAGGTGGGATGGGCTATTTTGAAGTATTAGTACTTCACTTCCTCTTTTTCTTTTTTGAGACAGGATCTCACTCTTTGTCACCCAGGTTGCTGGTGTGCAGTGGCATGAAGATCTTGGCTCACTGAAACCAAATGTCCATCGACAGATGGATGAACAAACAAAATGTGGCATATCTAAACAACGGAAAATTATTTGGCCATAGAAAAGAATTAAGTGGGCTGGGTATGGTGGCTCACACCTGTAACCCCAGCATTTTGGGAGGCTGAAGAGGGTGGATCACGAGGTCAAGAGATCGAGACCATCCTGGCCAACATGGCAAAACCCCATCTCTACTAAAAGTACAAAAATTAGCTGGGCGTGGTGGTGCACGCCTATAGTCCCAGCTACTCGGGAGGCTGAGGCAGGAGAATCACTTGAACCCAGGAGGCAGAGGCTGTAGTGAGCCGAAATCGCACCACTGCACACTCCAGCCTGGCAACAGAGTGAGACTCCGTCTCAAAAAAAAAAAAAAAGGAATTAAGTGGCCAGACACACTGGCTCACGCCTATAATCCCAACACTTTGAAAAGATGTAGTCAGCACACTACTTTTACCCAGGTGTTTGAGACCAGCCTGGGCAATATAGTGAAACCCCATCTCTACAAAAAACACAAAAATTGAGCCAGGTATCGTAAATAGTGGCTCACGCCTGAAATCCCAGCACTTTGGGAGGTCCAGGCAGGTGGATCACTCGAGGCCAGGAGTTCGGGACCAGCCCAGGCAACATGGCAAAACCCCGACTCTATAAAATAATAATAAAATTTAAAAAGATAAAAAATACAAAAACTAGCTGGACGTGCTGGCATGTGCCTGTAGTCCCAGCCACCCGGGAGGCTGAAGTGTGAGGATCACTTGAGCCCAGGATGCAGTGCCGAGGTTTCAGTGAGCCCAGATCTTCATGCCACTGGACACCAGAAGCCTAGGCAACAGAGCAATACCCTGTCTCAAAAAAAAAAAAAAAAAAAAAAAAAAAAAAAAAAAGAGAAAGGAATGAAGTACTGATACATGCTTCAACGTGGATGAACCTTGAAAACATTATGTTAAATGATAAAGCCAGTCACAAAAGACCACATATTGTATGATATCATTTATATGAAATGTCCAGAACAGGAAAATCTTAGAAAGTGGATTAGTGGGGGCCAGGAGCTGGGGGAGACTGAGGGGAGAGAGGTTGACAGCTATGGAATATGAAGTTTTGTTTTGTTTTGGAGACAAGGTCTTGCTCTGTTGCCCAGGCTAGAGTTGCAGTGCTGTAATCACAGGATCACGGTTCACAGCAGCCTCGAACTCCTGGGCTCCAGCGATCTTCCTGCCTCAGCCTCCAGAGTAGCCAGGACCACAGGTGCAAGCCACCACACCCGGCTAATTTACTTTTATTTTTGTCGGGGAAATGGGGGGGTCTCACACCATGTTGTCCAGGCTGGTCCCGAACTCCCAGCCTCAAACAATCCTCTTGCCTCGGCCTCCCAAAATGCTGGAATTACAGTCATCAGCCACCACACCTGGCCTGAAAAAGGTCCTAAAATGGACTGTGGTGATGGCTACACAACTTTGTGAATATACTGAGCCAATGAACCGTACACTTTAAATGGGTGAACTGTATAGTATGTGAATTTTATATTAACATATCTGAGTTAAACTTATTTAAAAAAAAAAAAAAAAAGACTGGTAAGCAGAAGTTCGCTTTTCACTCCTTACTGCCCTTTAGTTCCTCTAAATGTAAGTAAAGCAACTGTTAACTATTTCATAAGTATCTCCAGACAGTTCTCTATGCACATACAGTCAAGCTTCGCTTAACTAAGATGGAGACATGTTCTGAGAAATGCATCATTAGTAGATTTAGCTGTTGTGCAAACATCACAGAGGTATTTATACAAACTTAGATGGGACAGTCTACTACACACCTAGGCTATACGGTATAGCCTGTTGTTCCTAGGCTACAAACCTGCACAGCATGTTACTGTACTGAATACTATAGGCAACTGTAACACAGTGCTCCCTATTTGTATATCTAAACATACATAAACAGAGAAGATACAGTAAAAATGATACAAAAGATTAAAATGGTACACATGTATAGGACAACGCTTACCATGAATGGTGCTTGTAGGACTGGCAGTTGCTCTGGGTATGTCAGCGAGTGGTGAGTGAATGTGTGAAGGCCTAGGACATTACTGTATGCTGCTATAGACTTTATAAACACTGTACAACTAGGCTACACTAAATTTATAAAGAAAATAAAGTAATTGTACTAAGACATTATGACAACTACAACTCCACTAGGTGACAGTTATTTTTCAACTCCATTTTAATCTCTACCACTGTATCTTGGGTCTGTTGCTAACCAAAACATTATGTGGCAAATGAGTGTACAAAGACACACATTATCTACCCCCGAAAATGGGTTGGGTGGGGAAGCCACACTGTAGTTTCTTCAGTATATATTCTTCAATTAATATAACAAATCCCTCCTATATCAGTATATACATATGGCAGTTTGGTATTCCATTATACCCCAGTGTATCATAACTTAACCATCCATCAATTAGTGAGACATTCAGGTTGTTTCCATTTTTCTATTACCACCAAAAAAGCCACCATAACCACCCTTATCCATATGTATGCACAAGTCACTATTTCTGTAGCCCTAATTATTCTTAAAAATATACTAGGTAAAAGCATATAAATTTGGGGGAGGGGCTGCAGAGGGATTATTGCCAAAGACTGTACATACATACTTTTCTATTTTTTAAAAAAAAACACCAACACATATTTATCAACTTGCCATAAGTTTTCAGTGTTCTGTAATTTTAGAAGTTAAAATAAAAATATGCCTAAGCATTGTCTGTATTAATTCCGAAGTATGTTTATACACATACAAAAAAATCATATAATGGTTGTTAACAATTTACCCCTCTAGGGAAGAGAGTGGGAGCAGCGACTTTCAGTTTTTAAATTTTTAAAACATTTGCAATTAGGATAACAAATTTTTCTACAAAAAAGCTTTTAAACAGAAAACCCAAAACTCAAAGTAAGTTTTAATGAAAGGTTTTCATTTAAACTCAGAGTGTTAAGGCAATAACCTCAAGAAAAACAATCAGGAATGTAAAGCAATGGCTCTCAGGGCTGCCTATACTAACTATGACCTTGACAGCAAATCATACTACCTCTCTGAGCCTCAGTTTCTTCATCGAGAAAATAAGGAGAATAATCATCGCATCAAAGAGTTGTGAGAATTAAGATATTAATGCATATAACATGCTTAGAATAGTTACTGGCATGTAATAAGCACTTTTTAAGTTAGTATGTACATGTATTCATATATATGACAACACACAGTTATATAAAGACTGTACTTCATTAAATGTTTCATTACAGATAATTTGGATAGGACAGTTTCCAACACTGTCTTCTTTTTGTTCACACATATGCACGTGCACACTGTTTTTGAACCATTTAAAAGAGGTTTGCATACAAATATCTCTAACTCTTACTATTTCAGTATGTATTTCCTAAGAAAGATAATCTCTTATATAACCACAGTTCTAGTTTCAATTTCAGAACATTTAACACTGCTATAATAACCTACCATATCTATTCCAATTTTGTCAATGAATCCAATCATAACCTTTATCCTTCACAGCAATATTCCCCCCTTTGGTAAAGGATCTAGTCTGGGATCATATATTGAAGCTATTTTTATATCTCTTTAGTCTCCTTTAATCTGGGGCACATATTAATTAAACAGTATGTTTCCTGGCATCAAAATTAAATACATTCACATCTTTGTCTTCAAACCTAGATCTTGCTTCTTCAGGTAAGAATGTGGCTGGGGCAGTGGCTTATGCCTGTAAGACCAACACTATGGGAGGCTGAGGTGGGAGGATCACTTGAGCCCAGGAGTTCAAGACCAGCCTGAGCAACATAATGAGACCCCCATCTTCACAAAAATAAAAATGAAAACAAATTAGCCCAGCAAGGTGGGACATGCACGTAGTCCCACTTACTCAGGAGGCTGAGGTGGGAGGATCACTTGAGCCCAGGAGATCAAGGCTACAGTGACCCATGATCACACCACTGCATTCCAACATGGGCAAGAGAGTCAGACCCTGTGTCAAAAAAAAAATAACACTTTTACAAATTTACATTATGGCAATACAAATAACAAATGCTACTGAGCCAAGTACTATGTTATTACATTTCTGGTCAGCACAGTGGCACACGCCTGTAATCCCAGCACTTTGGGAGTCTGAGGCAGGTGGATCACTGGAGTTCGAGACCAGCCTGGCCAACACGGTGAAACCCCATCTCTACTAAAAACACAAAAATTAGCCAGGAGTGGTAGAGCATGCCTGTAGTTCCAGCTACTCAGGAGGCTGAGGCAGGAGAATTGCTCGAACCCAGCAGGTAGAGGTTGCAGGAGCCAAGATCGCACCACCACACTCCAGTCTGGGTGACAGAACGAGACTCTGTCTCAAGATAAATAAATTAATTAAGAAGGATGACATTTCCTTCTCTACAGATCTAATCTGCAACACTCCCCCACCCCCCTGGCTAAATGAAGATTAAGATTCCTCCAAGCCTCAAGGTGAAATAATCTTTCTTTTCTTAATATATGAGAATTTGACAACTGGAATCTGCATGCTTCTCTCAGCTCCATCATCAGTACCGCCCCATGATATGACTTCTCAGAAATCTTTACAGAAAGAAAGCAACATTTAATCTTCCTATTGAACGTGGAATCTCATCTTTCAGGCACCTGTTAAAGAGAAATTACTCAATTCCTTACTCAAAAACTAAAACTTATACTTGCAAAAAAGAATACCTCAAGTAAAATACTGAGCAATTTGGACTACAAGGGCACAGATTACATATACCCTATGATCCTTCACCATACAGAAAAGTGGGGAAAAAACAGTAACCTAAATCAACAAGATTATGCTGACCAATCTCTACTAAAAACAATCTATTCTCCTCCCTTATTCTTATCAAAACAAAAACCCTAGTCAAGAAGAATTTATACTGAGAAGGCACTGGTATCCCAGGACTCTAGGAGTGTTTCCATGAACTGACAGTTCAAATATGAACATAGTTCTTGCCTTCAAGGGCATTCCCAATCCTGTGGGGATGACAGACAAATATAACTAATAAGACAGAGTATGTCAAAAGATACAGAAATTTAATTCCATGGTAATGCAAAAAGCAGAGAAAGATTCTGAGCTGGACACTTAAGGAAGACTTTCTGGAAGACTCAAGCTTTCAATAACTGAACCAGCCAAATTTTGAGCTACTGAGACTAGGGGAACAGGAATGGCATGGCGGCAGAGTAAGACGAAAAAGCACATTGGAGAGTATCTGAGAGACAGAAGGTAAGTCAGTGTGGCTACAAGAGATGAACTTGGTACACAGTGAAAACAGGTGAGAAGCTGTTTGAAGCCCACCTGTAAAGAACCTGAAATGTTATGCTAAGGAGTTTGATCCTTGTTCTAGAGGCACTGGCAAGGCAACAGTTCCTGAACAAGGAAATGATCTGGATTTAGGAACTTAAAACCAAGGCAATAACTTGTCTTCTAATAAAACTGTACTATAGTTCCCTAAATTAAACAGGTAGCAGAAACAAGAGGCAGTAAAAGATTTACATAGTAAGAGACACACAAAGGTCTATGAAAAGGGACAAGGTTTGGTAGCCATACTGGAGAAAGAACTCGCAAATTTTTCAGAACTTGTTTTTCTCATTAAAATTCACATTTACACTACAGTAATCCCCTGCCTTATCCTCAGGGAATATGTTCCAAGACCCCCTGTGGATCCCTGAAATTACAAGTAGTACTGAAAACTATATATATAGTTTTTCCTCTACATATGTACCTATGATAAAGTTTTATTTATAAATTAGAAACAGTGAGAGATTAACAACTAATAACATAGAACAAGCAACAATACACTGTAATGAAAGTTATATGAATGTGTGGTGTCTCTTTCTTGCTCTCTCTCTCGATATTTTAGTACTTTTGGACGTTGGATAACTGAAACCTTGGAAAGCAAAAGAAGACAAGGGGGAGCTGCTGAACTAACTCTAGTAATAAGAGGCTTTATTTTTCATATAGATATATACCAATTTAAGAAAACTCAAAACAAGAAGCAAGTTTGAATTTAAAACCTGGCCAACAGAACAAGTTCCTGTCTCTACAAAAAAGTTTCCAAACTAGCCAGGCGTGATGGCACACACCTGTAGTCCCAGCAACTGGGAGGCTGAGGCAGGAGGACTGCTGTAGCCCAGGAGTTCAGGGCTGCAGTGAGTTATAATCACCTAACTGTACTTCAGCCTGGGAAACACAGCAAGACTGTCTCAAAAAAAAAAAAAAAAAAAGATAAAAATAAATAAAATAAATAACAAAAACTGGAGATTGATAACTATTTATTTTAGACAAATGATTAGTGCTGCAACTCATAAAATCTCAACTTAAATACAAGTTTTCCAGTACACTATTACAGTGCAATTATATATAAAAAAAGTGACCTGGTATGAGTCCTAGTGAAAAAAAACCATCACATGTAAGGACATTAAAGTGAACACAGAAAAACTCATCTAAATAATCATGAACACTGACAAACAGATCCTCAAAAATCAACCTGTAAATTAATTTTTCCTTGCTTCGAAACAGCACAGAGAGAGTATTGTGGGCGGGGCGGGGCGGGCGGGACAGGGCGGGGCGGTGGCAGGAGGGGAGAAACAAACTTACCAAATGAAGTTTGTCCCAAGAACTTTTTCTACTAGGAGGTTTCACAAGGAAGTCTGCAAAAGAAAAACCAGTAATTTTATAATGACAAATATCCTAGGAATCAAGTTAAGCCACTTCGATCTCCCAAGACCTTTCTCTACCAGTCATAATGCTATGACAATAAGATTCTTAAATTGGTGCAACATGGAGTATTTAGTCAACCACAGATTTTAGAATGTTTAATTGCACAGAACCAACCCAGTCAAGCCTTAGCATGCCTTCAGAAATTGCAGAACTGTACAGAACAGAGCTTTCCAAAACCCACAGATAGGCTTATTTAAGTTTTTCCTCAGTCAAACAAGCATCATTTCTGATGGCTTCTTGGGTAAATCATTGCCACTACAGGAACAGGTACTTTATAAAACTAAAAAGATCACAGACACTCTAGGCTTGAACTTAGTTTAAGGTCTTTTGTACACATAATTGGCTTCTATCAAGGGATCTGTCCTTTTAAGAAAAAGGGTAAGAAGAATATGGTAGAAAAACAAAGAATTGAGCCAGGCACGGTAGCTCGCACCTGTAATCCCAGCACTTTGGGAGGCCAAGGCAAGCCGATCACTTGAGGTCAGGAGTTAAAGAGATCAGCCTGGTGAACAAGGCAAAACCCCGTCTCTACTAAAAATACAAAAATTAGATGGGCGTGGTGGCATGCGCCTGTGATCCCAGCTATTCAGGAGGCTGAAGCAGGACAATCACTTGAACATGAGATGTGGAGGTTTCAGTGAGCGGAGATCGCACCATGGCACTCCAACCTGGGCAACAGAGCAAGACTCTGTCTCAAAAACACAAAACAAAAACAAATAATTCTTGTCACCACTAGGCAACAATCTGAACTTCACAAAATATCTAATCGACCTGGTTCCTTTGTGACAATTTCTCTAAAGTTGTGCAAACACGACTCATCCATTTGAACTGTTAAAATGACATGAAGTCACATAAATGAACAAGATTGCTCAGAATATTAAAACTCTGAAATTAAGAAGTCAAGGCCAGGTGGGGTGGCTCACGCCTGTAATCTCAGCACTTTGGGAGGCCAAGGTGGGTGGATCACCTGAGGTCAAGAGTTTGAGACCAGCCTGGCCAACAGAGCAAAACCCCAGCTCTATTAAAAATACAAAACTTAGCTGGGTGTGGTGGGGCACACCTGTAAGTTCCAGCTACTCAGGAGGCTGAGGCACAAGAATCACTCAAACCCGGGAGGCGGAGGTTGTGGTGAGCCGAGACTGCACCACTGCACTCCAGCCTGGGCGACAGTGCAAGATTCCGTCTCAAAAAAGGGAAAAAGAAAGTCAGTAAAATATGGTACATTATTAACTAAGAACCATAAAAGGAAAGCTAAATATGCAACAATAAAGTGTCTTAACCATTTTACACATAATATTTTTGTCTCCCCAGTAACTTTTAAGTCTTATAACTCAGGCCATATTATTCGCACACACTATATGACAATGAAAATAGCTACTCATAATTTACAACTTCAGAGACGAACTGTATTTAATATGAAGACCATTCTTGCTGTTAAGTTAGTTAAGTATTAAATACAACATAGTACAGCAGGAGTGTTGGTGGATTTGTAAATCTGTAGAACATTTTCCTGCAAGAGTGTAATTCTACCCGAGTATTTGCATGAAATACATACTATTATTTTCCTTTTTATTTTTCCTTTGTATTAGAGCAAGGACATTATATTTCTCTTCAAAAATTTTATCTGGCCAGGTACAATGACTCATACCTGTAATCCCAACTTTTGGGAGGCTGAGGCAGGAGGATCACTGGAGCCAGGAGTTCAAGACCAGTCCAGGCAACATGCGGAGACCTCATGTCTACAAAAATTTAAAAAGCTGGGCATAGCAATGCACACCTACGGTCCTAGCTACTCAGGAGGCCGAGATGGGAGGATGGCTTGGGCCCGGGAGGTCAAGGCTGCAGTGAGCCATAATGGTGCCACTGCACTCCAGCCTGGCCAACAAAGTAAGACCCTAGATTGTCTCAACAACAACAACAACAAACAACAAAATAATGGAACAAAGGAAGCAGAGCAAGTTGTCAAAAATAACTGAAAAATTGTAAGGCCTATGGTAACTAGAAAAAGGATATCATCTTTAAGAAATGAAGGGGAGATTCCAACGAAGTTATCGAGCTATGATACGCTGGCTTTAACAGTGACCTCCCAAGTAGATGTACGTCCAACAGGTAAATCGGGGGAGAAATGGTTCAAGAGACAGGTCAAGTCGAAGGGCAAGAATGAACTGATGGTGCTAGATTTAATTCAGGAAAATCACTATATCTGCTGTAAAAGTTACCTGACATGTTCTAAAAATTACGTGATAATTTATTCTGTCAAAAAGATGAGACATCTTCCGTAATACAGAAGTGTTTGTGTAAAGTTTCCACAGGTGCCGATTAACTTCTAAGAGATGGATCAAACAACAAGTGAGAGTCAACAAAAAAAGGTTCAGGTAGGTGGGTTCGGGTAGGTGGGCTTAATGCTGGCAAAGACTATTCTTCCCAATAGCCACAATCAAACATCTGCTTGGTTAGAAACTAGTGTGTCATTGTGAAACACTGGAAGCAAAATTAAAAACTGCCCATGCCTCTTAGGACTATTTGTCAGATAAGGGCCATGTAGACAGGGTGTGGTGGCTCATGCCTATAATCTTAACACTCTGGGAGGCCAAGGTGGGAGGACTGCTTGAAGCCAGAAGTTTGAGACTAGCCTACACAACAAAGAAATACCCCCATCTCTACAAAATAAAATAAAATAAAATAAAATAAAATAAAATAAATAAAATTAAATCAATTTTTTAAAATTAGCCAGCCATGGTGGCACACACTTGTCACAGGTACTCAGGCGGCTGAGGCAGGAGGGTTGCTTGAGCCCAGGAGTCCGAGGTTGCAATGAGCTATGATTACAATGCTGTACTCCCAGCCTGCGTGACATTGAGATGCTGTCTCTTTTAAATTTAAGGCACATACACACGACTTATTTGAAAGAAAGAAAAAAAAGGGCCAAAGTAGAGGTGAGTCTGAAAGAAGCTCTCTGGTACCACAAGGTCTCCCATGGTACCAGTCATATATCTACCTCAAGGAATAAGAGTAGTTATGTTTGGGTAACCCTGAACATTCACGTATTTGTAGAGGTAGTAGAATGTAATGTGGTTACGTTAAATCTAAGCAATTACCTAAAAGGTAATAAAGGATGCTTAAACACATTAAGCACTAATGAACAAACAGGGAAGAGGGGTGAGCAGGGTTCTTAGGTTCCGTCTGCAAGATGGGTATAAATAAATACACCTTTCTGGAAGTTACCTGAAATAAGAGGGTAAAACTTTTACCATCACATATTGGTACACACATTGTCCCATATGGATAGGATTTTCTCCATTGTAAAAGATAACCCTAAAGAGAGTAAAAATATACTAAATTATTAAATACTACAGTATTGGATACCATCATGCAGCTTTCACTGGAGAGGGGGACCTAACAATATACTCTTAGTCCCTTTCTGTAAAATATTGAGGTAATGACTAAAAGGAAGGGCACAGAGGCCCTAAGAAGGCCAAAAAGGAACAGACATATTTAGCACCTACACAGAACTGTTTATGTGACCATCGACGTGCCACCTAGCATATCAGCTTCAACAAGGGCAAAGAGACACACCAATTTGTACCATTTACATAATAAAAGAACCCCAGCTACAAAAACTAGTAAGTCTGAATCAAATTCATGAAGAAAAACTAAGAGGCTCTGGCCAGGCCTCCTAAAATGTTGAGGGGTACTGGGGACTAAAGCAGCACTTCTTTGGCTAAGATACAGGTTAACTTGAAAAAAACAATAGAATACTTTTCTACATAGTCCTGTCTTACTTTTCAAATGAAGGATAATTAAGAGTCAAAACCTTAAGAAGGCAATACTGAATAATTTTAAAACAATCTTTTCACTTTCATTGATGTTAAAATAGATTTTTTTACACATGCATTTAATATTAAGAAACAGATCCAGAGAAAAATTTGAGTATACAGGCAATATTTTAAAAATTCAAGAGGTACAAAATTTTAAGAAGTAGATTTACAACTGCCACAATTTTAGGTCATTTTTTTCAGCTTGTTAGTGTTTCCTTTCTTAAGTCTATTAATTTTTCACATATCAGAAACTAGAATTCTGTAGCATGTTAGGTAAGACCATTCTTTGGTGGGAAGATAAATTAATCATGAGCATTAACCAAAACCCACTGTGTAAAACTACTATAGCTTAGTCTTACTCCCTGCTCAAGTTTTCTAAAACCTTCGTTACCGAGGTCAACTATAAATGAAAATAGATAAGGAGAGAGTTAAAAGCATGGCTACATTCAGCTACTGTGGTAAGTGGTGGATGTTCATTCAACATGTTTTTCTGAGTGATGGGCACTATTCTAGGAACTACAAATACAGCAATGAACAAAACAAAGTTTCTACTCTTACACAATTGCCATTTCAGTGTCAGTTGTGATATCCTCACAGGGCTCAATGCTCCTAGTGTGACTTTTCCCCTATTGATGACCATGCACTGAAAAAGATAAAACAAATGGTAAATATAAAATTTTGTCACTGTCCTGGTTCAAAGAGATCTCCAAGTAATTAAAAAAAAAACAACAAAAAAAACGAAAACCAGAAGCTATGTGTCTTTTCCATCTCTTTGGAAACATTAAGGTCTGGGAGTTTTCAGGGTTCCAGATGCAACTTCATGATCAGTGTACCGCATTTCTCTGCCAACTGTGGGGCACAGATAAGCAGCTAAAATATTATCTTTCCTAAGCAAGAAACAACCATCTTCTCCCCAGGGGGAAGAAAATCTAGTAAGTTGTCAGAATCCAAGCTGAACTCCAAGTGATAATCATTTCTGTATCAAAAAACCTGTACTCAAGGCAGGTAGATGGCTTCAGCCTAGGAGTTCGAGACCAACCTCGGCAACATGATAAAACCATCGTCTCTACAAAAAACCCACAAAAATTAGCTGGGCGTGGTGGCACATGCCTGTAGACCCAGCTACTAGAAGGCTGAGGTGGGAGGATTACTTGAGCCCAGGAGGCAGAGGTTGCAGTGAACCATCATCGAGCCACTACAGGACACTCTACTTGATAGAGTAAGACTCTGTCTCAAAAAAAAAAAAAAAAAGCAATCTTTACTGGTAATAAATCACTTGAACCAGTAACACTTAAGATAATTTCCACTATTAACAAGTGATAACTCTCTTTTAATAATGACCAAAAGATCAATCATGTATAATTATGTAACTACACACAAGGTACAGAGTATGTTGTTTATGCTTTTACATAAATTGACCTTTTTAATGTGGGAAAGGTTCTAAACACATTCTTCAAAAGAAGTTCTGCAATAGACAGAATCAAACAGTAGGTTAGTGATTAATGCTTAAAAATCAGTTGTCTTCATTTAGAGGCTTTTCCAGATGTAAACCCCAAAATGTGAGAAAGCAAAAGCAAAGTAATTACGCATTAACATTTTTAGACATTAGGCTGGTTGCATTTCACATGCACCTTATTGTTTTACACGTCTCAACAGAGAAGAGGAAGCAGCCCTGATCATGTTCTCAGAAAAGATTAACTGGGAGTAAACCAACCTTAACACATTTCATTGGTTCCCTTTTAAATAACTGATTTCACAAGCATTTTCCTTTTAAACTTAACCCTTATACAAGAGATAGGGGGTAGGGGAATATCAGCCATATATAATATCTTTAGCACCAGAAGAGATTAAAACCAAAGATCACATGAAATCTGCTAAAAAGGGTAAAAATTAAAATTTTAAGAATGAATACAAAATTATATGTTCTGATTTGCTGTTTATACTCCCTTCTACATGCAGAACACATTCACTTTATACTTTTTTTCTTTTTCTTGAGACAAAGCCTTGCTCTGTCACCCAGGCTGGAGTGCAGTGGCACGATCTCGGCTCACTGCAACCTCCACCTCCTGGGTTCCAGCAATTCTCCTGCCTCAGCCTCCCAAGTAGCTGAGATTACAAGCGCATGCCACCATGCCCAGCTAATTTTTGTATTTTCAGTAGAGATGGGGTTTCCCCATGTTGGCCAGGATGGTCTCGATCTCCTGACCTCAGGATCCACCTGCCTTGGCCTCCCAAAGTGCTAGGATTACAGGCGTGAGCCACCGCACCTGGCCCACTTTATACTTTTAACTCAGATATACTCAGATATATCATTAACATGATTGTAAGGAAGTTCTTTAATCTATAAAGCTATTTTCTGAATCTATGTCCTCTACGAAACATCACACGGTAGGCATTATTTTACTATAGAACTTAAGAGTTTAAAATCTAATTTTATAAGGCAGCATTTAGGTTTACCATCTGAAAGAAATGTTCCCAGTCAAGCGCGGTGGCTCACGCCTATAAACCCAGCACTTTGGGATGCTGAGATGGGCAGATCACGAGGTGAGGAGTTTGAGACCGGCCTGACCAACACTGTGAAACCCCATCTCTACTAAAAATACAAAAATTACCTGAGCATGGTGGTGCACATCTATAATCCCAGCTACTCAGGAGGCTGAGGCAGCAGAATTGCTTGAACCCAGGAAGCAGAGGTTGCAGTGAGCTGAGATCACGCCACTGCACTCCAGCCTGGGCGACAGAGTGAGACTCCATCTCAAAAAAAAAAAAAAAAAAAAAAAAAAAATGTTCCCTATCTCCTAAGGGGGGAAAAAAAAAAACCCTTATAATTTCAAAAAGGTTTTGAAATTATAACCCTTTTGAAACAAAAGGCATACTTAAGTCTGGGTTGTTCAGAAATCATAGAAAATCCAGGCATTCAAGCATTAGAAATTAACTGAATTAAAAGCCATGCAGAATCATTTTATCCAAGTGCCAGAGGCAGTTCAATATTTATAATTGCTTTGAAAAGATCAGAAAGACTAGCTCCAGCCTCGGAAAAGGGTTTCCTAACTTTGGTTCCTTTGACTATTTCCAAGGTCTACCTTTGGGAATTTAACAGAAGGCAAATTCTTGCACACTCATTCATGTCTTGCTTCTTGCTCTCAGTTAACCTCTGGTGAAGAGGAAAGTAACTACAATTCCTCCTGTTCTCCCCAACAGCTCGCCCCAAATCAGTGTCTTCAACAGCAATGCCTAAATCAAATGGAAATAAAAGATATTCTAGAAATTCATACTTCCTTATGGAAACTTAAATTTTCCTAATTATAATCTTATAATGACTTCCGCCCCTCTTAAACATACATAATTACATCTTAAATAACATTAGACCGACGACTCTCCCTCCTCCCTCATACCAATCAAAGAATAAAATCTTAATTTCATTTTCTTGGACAAAAAGACCCAAAATAATCAATCTCCACGAAGAGAAGTAGTTTTAAAAACAGATTTTCAAGAAGTTTTTAATAAGGTTTAAATTAAGAGCTCCTATTCTTATGTACTCAACAGAAAACTAATCAAGGAGATAGGCAGCAAAGACCAGAAATGTGGAGTGTGTGCGTGTGTTTTGTTTTTTGTGGGTGTGTGTGGGTGTGTGTGGGTGTGGGTGTGTGGGGGTGTGTGTGTGTGTGTTTGGGAGGGCGGACAGAGTCTCACTTTATCACCCAGGCTGGAGTGCAGTAGCATGATCTCGGCTCACTGCAACCTCGCCTCCTGGGTTCCAGCGGCGATTCTCCTGCCTCAGTCTCCTGAGTAGCTGGGACTACAAGCACCTGTCACCACACTGGGCTAATTTTTGTACTTTTAGTACAGATGGGGTGTTTCACCATGTTGGCCAGGCTGGTCTCAAACTCCTGACCTCAGGTGATCTGCCCACCTTGGCCTCCCAAAGTGCTGGGATTACAAGCATGAGCCACCACACTCGGCCTCTCTCTCTCTCTCTCTCTCTCTCTCTCTGTCTCTGTGTGTGTGTGTGTGTGTGTGTGTGTGTGTCTGTGTGTGTGTTTTAAAGACAAGGTCTCGCTGTCACCCAGGCTAGAGTGCACTGGCATGATCATGGCTCACTGCAGCATCAACCTTTCGGGCTCAAGCAATCCTCCCTCTTCAGCCTCCTGAGTTGCTGGGACTACAGACACATGCCACCATGCCCAGATCATTTTTACTGTTGTGGTTTTTTGTAGAGATGGGGTCTCATTGGTCTCCAACTCTTAGGCTCAAGCAATACTCTCGCCTCAGCCTCCCAAAGTATTGGAATTACAGGCATGAGTCATAGCACCTGGCTGGGTTTTTTGTTTGTTTGTTTTTTCTAGACAACACTGGGCAGATTTCATGATAAAAACATATCAATATCTTTTTGAAAGGTGCAAAATTTGCACTGCTTATTCTAATATGCTTTGTTTCTAGATCTTACCATAAAAACACAAATCTCTAACCCTCATCCTTCTTATATTATCCCTCTCCCTTCACAGTTGCCTAAGAGGTTTCTTTTCTAGGAACACAACTTAATTTGAAGGCTGGCTTGCCATCAGAACTCAAGAGTATGCCCATGTATAAATAAGCATGCCCTTCCTATTTTGTGTAGGTATTTGAGATATTAAACAAATTCTAGAAGACATTTGGAAGTAAACGAAACTCAAAAAATAACTATCAGTATCTCAAACCTAGCTAACCTGCATAATGCTTATCAGTATAAGAATGTTTTATTTTGAATGTTAATGAATGTTAATGTTACTGTCTCCCCATTTGTAAACAAAAAGATTCTTAAAAGTTCTGGCTCCTGCCACAGTTTTATGCAGAATAATAGGCATCAAAAATCGACAAGGACCAGAAAGCTGAATGAAAATGCAGACCCATCCTTTAAGCATACAACTTAACAATAAAAAGAAACAGATTTGAATTTTTAACTGCTGTCATCACAACTGAAAACTGTCCAACTCTAGCTACCCAAGAGGTACATTCAAAGAGAGACAAAATTCAAATAGTAGAGGCTATGTGAAATGAAAATAATCCCCTCTTCTATTGGCCTAGTTAAAATTTGTATTCTGGCAATTAGGTAGGGGGCTACTCATATTTTTGAAAGCACGCCAGTAAAAACCCCAACAACCTCCAATAATCATGCACCACAATGCAGGCTCTGTTTAAATGATGAGCTCAAATACCTACTCTTTCAAAGCAATTCTCAGATTACTAAATGGCCAAAAGACCAGAAACTGTCTTGACCTGAACACCATCTTCAATTCAACATATCCCCAGAAAAGACCTACCTTTTTAAAATTAGTAATATTTATCTCATGTAAACTAGAGGAATACATGTGACTGCCATCCAAATACACACAGTAAGAAAATGAACTTTTTCAGCTAAAGCCAAAAAGTAGAATTCATCGACATGTTTTACTTAAGGAAGGCAAAAGTACCAAGTTAAATCAGAGCTAACAAGTAGTAAAAGGAATTTCTCCCCGTATGCTTTTAAACTGCATTTAAATCAATGACTCATAAAAATGCAGACAGACCAAACCTTGAATTTAAAAAATTCTTACACTATCATTTTACTTAACTCCCGAAAACTGGGAGGCAGAGTTGTTTGTTTGTTTAAAAAAAAAAAAAGCATACTGGCTAAATTACTTTTCTCATAAGAGGAAAAACTTCCTCAAACATACAGCCTAATAGAAACCTATCCTCATACATTATGGAGTATATACTAAGTAATTGTTTATACATCAAAAACTTAAGCACTATACAATTCAGCATTTAAAAAAACCAATCCATACCAACAAGTAATTGGAATTCTCAAGTTGCCAACAAGCCTGTGAATTAAGAATAATATTACATATCCAAAGTCAATCTGAGCTACTTATTTTCCTTGCATTTTCCAACATAAAAATCATTTGTCAAAGGAGCTAATGTCCGAAAGAGGAGAAAGAAATAATATGTTTATCCAATCTCTCTGGTAAAATCAGACCTGTAATTGGATAACGGATTCTGTACTACTATTGTGTTTAGTCAAAACATATATATGTGTTAAAATACGGAAACATAAGAACCTTGGGAAGAACTTACACTTTTTCTTTTCTAATGATTTACATCTTCAACAGTTTCCTTACATCTAACCTAAACCCTATATTCTAAAGCATAGAGTTATTTTTTCAATGAGAGTACTCTATTACCAGTGTTTCCATGCTGAGGTATATATTATCATTGGTGATATCCGAGATTAAACAGAACATAAACAAGTATCTTTTAAAAAATTATATTTGGGCTAATGAGCATTTTTAAAATTTTACCTTTTATTCAATCTGAGACGCCAAATTCAAGACACACTATTAATTTACATACCGCTAGGAAAAAAAAAAAACTTTTCCAATTCAACTATAACATGCCATTGTCTTTAAGATGCACTCCCATTAGGTATACAGATACTGCAAAAAAAAATATGCAAGTAGTACATTAATGAAAGGTTTGAATGATACTGCCCTAATACTAATATAAATTCTTCATATACAGAAACTGCTACAAAAATCATTTCCTCAGGATTCTTTGTTCCCTCATTTTTCTTCATAAGACATTTTTCCAATCCATTCACAGTCTGAAACCATTCATGAACAGGCTTGACCTGGCGCACATGCAACAGGATCAGTCCTTCCCACAGAAATGATAAGCCTTTCTCTCGAGTCCTCAGCTACTAGCAGAGAGCTCCCCAAATATTCCCCGACCCTGACTGCTATTGCTAGCACAGGACCACAGATGACCAGATCACCTCTGGGTTGTCAATCTAGCACCTTTACCTCTATCCTAAACAGAATTCATCATCTGCCTCCCTCTCCTCTCTCTCTTCTCCCCACCACAGCTCCTCAATACTCCTTTGGAGCTCCTCACAGTTGTTCTAGGTATTCCAGTCTAGAAACCATTTGACTCTATTTCCAATGACAAAATCTGACACCAATTTTCACTGCTTTCTTTGAAATGCCTAATTCTCATCTTTCCATTGCATGTTATCAGTATCACCGCCACTTTTTCTATCAAATTGACTGGCAAACATGTGCTTACATTTAATTAGACCTCAATTACTTTAGACACACACAAATATACACATACACACATAAGTTTTACAATTGACTTTATAACAGAATTACTCTGGTCAAATCTTTTAACACTCCCTGTAGTAGTCCTTCAGTAGAAGTTTTCCCTAAAATTTCGCTCCAAAAAATAAACCCTCTGACATTCCATTTCCAAATTAAACAAGTTGAGACTGCTTTTAAAATTTTTTCACGCATGAATTTTTTTTTTAACTGCTACTATCTTTGCCTGATTCCCTCATCCCACTTTATACACCTGGATAAGGCCCATGTGTCCTTCAATTCTTGGCTTGAAAACTTCCCCCCGCCCCACTCCCCATTTTAAAGACAGGAGTCGCACTCTGTTGCCCAGGCTGGAATGCAATGGCACGATCACAGCTTACTGCAGGCTCAGGCTCCTAGACTCAAGCAATCCTACTGTCTCAGCCTCCCAAGTAGCTGGGACCACAGACATATGCCACCACGCTCAGCTACATTTTTTTTTTTTTTTTTTTTAATTTTTTGTAGAGACAGGGATCTTGCTTTACCCAGGCTGGTGTCAAACTCCTAGCTTCAAGCTATCCTCCCACCTTGGCCTCCCTAAGTGTTGAGATTACAGATGTAAGCCACCGCACCCGGCCAGCTTAAAAACATTTTTACTGCAAAAGCTTCCCTGCAGAGTTCACTGTGCCATTTCAATATAGTTATTTTGATTTATAACACTTACTACATGTCATTATAATTATTTACATATCTAGGCTGGGCGCAGTGGCTCACAACTGTAATTCCAGCACTTCAGGAGGGCAAGGCAAGAGAACGGCTGAGACCAGCCTGGGCAACACGGCAAAATTCCACCCCCACGAAAAATTCGCCAGGCCTCATGGCGCTTGCCTGTGGTCCCAGCTACTTAGAAGGCTGAGGCTAGAGAATCACCCACATCCAGGAGGTTGAGGGTGTAGTGAGTGGTGATCATCCCTCTGTACTCCAGCCTGGGCGACAGAGGAGACCCTGTCTAAAAAATAATATTTAAACAATTCATTTCCAGAAATAAAATGTGGATATTGTATTTACTTTGATTATGGAGAAATCTGCTATTATAAATCACACACAGCAGCAATTTCAGCAATGAACCTATTTATATAGTTCATTCATTGTAACTGATGACTGAAATGATATCTATTTAGCAAATATAAAAGTAAACACTTCTAAAAATAAGAAAAACTTAAATCAGAAATACATCAATTGAAAATAGCAGTTCTAATGAGTTTATATGTTCTGTGATCTCAGAGTTTGCAAAGATCTACTGCAAATAAAGTTTTATCACAATAAAAAGTCACTAATCAAGTGGCTAACATACAAAATTAAAGATAACTGAGCAAAGTAGCTTGCAAAACTTTAAAATGCAACATAAGAAAAAGAACGGCACCTAATTTCCAAAAGTCATGCTGCCTCTGCATGCCAAGCTACATATGTCCTGAGGATAACAGAATTTGTTTGGAAGTCCACAAATACTATCCTCTTCCAACTCAATTTGATCTCTATCTAATTCCTGTCTTCTTGTGGGGGTAGGAAGAAAAGACAAAAGTAAAAGTCTGACTTTTCCCCTTACTATTATCAAAAACAGGACTTCAAGTAAAGATACTCAATCTAGAATAAAACATCACAAAATTAACATGTAAGTCAGAAAGAAGTAAAAGTTAGTGCTCCCCTAAGACAATGACAAGTTCTTGGGGTAGACAAGAGTAGTGGAGATAAGTATTAGATTGCCATCACTTTTAATGGCAAAAACCACAATTACTTTTGCACCAACCTGAAATATATTAAGATCTCAAAAGGAACCATCAAACACTGTTCTCGCTCTTCTGGACTCTAAGACCCCTCTAGCTCTTGCCTTAAGTTGTCCACATGGAGGCCGGAAGCGGTGGCTCACGCCTGTAATCCCACCACTTTGGGAGGCCAAGGCGGGGAGGATCACCTGAGCTCACAAGTTCGAGACCAGCCTGGGCAACATGGCAAAATCCCATCTCTACAAAAAAAAAAAAAAAAAAAAAATCAGCCAGGCATGGTGGTGCATACCTGTAGTCCCAGCTACTTGGGCAGCTGAGATGGGAGAATGGCATAAGCCCAGGAGGCAGAGTTTGCAATGAGCCATGATTGTGCCACTACACTCCAGCCTGGGCAATAGAGCCAGACCTTGTCTCAAGAAAAAATAAAAATAAAAAAGTTGTCCACATCAAGGAGGTGGTGTTGGGGGTGTGGGGTTGGGAGTGGGGAAGGGTAAGCAAAATGCCTAAACTAAAAGTCTATCATGTTCTAGGGCTATAAGAGCCTCATTTTGCTATATGAGATGTAGCAAAATAATCCTTTAAGTCATAGGATACAGATTCAAAGCAGAAGATCTGGAATAGTCATAACACACTAATTCCTTCCTTCCCTGACAAGCTCACCTTACCCAAAACAATTCCTCCAAAAAACTAGCTAAAATTTCTATGAACTTATAAACTTATATACTAAAAGAGTGGCAAATGTAGACAAGAAAAATACACACATCATGTGGACCAAGGTGTCACAGAAGGGTCAACATATCCAAAAACTAAAGGCATTGAAGATAGAAAATACCGTTTTTGGTTTTGTTTTTTCTTTTAAAGAAATGGTGTCTCACTCTGTTGCCCAAACTGGGGTGCAGTGGCACAATCATAGCTCACTGCAACTTCAGACTCCTGGGGCTCATAGGATCCTCCTACCATGGCCTCCCAAGTAGGTAGGATTACAGGCACTCACCACCATGTCTGGCTAATTTATTTTTTTATAGAGATGCCACTGAATTGTACATTTTAAAATGGTTAAGATGGTAATAAATGTTATACATATTCTCCCACAATTAAAATTTTATTTTGAAAATATCTACTTATCCATGACACCATTAAGAAAATGAAAAGGAAAGTCATGTAGGAGAAGTATTCTCAAATCAATCACCAGGGAGACACAAAATGAAAACCACAATGAGATACCCTTTTACATCCACTGGACTAAATTAAAGAAACTGGCAAGAGCAAATGTTGGTGAGGACGTCGAGTAACTAGAGTTCATACATGGCTCGTGAAGTGTAAAATGGCAATTACCACTTTGGAAGACAGTTTGGCAATTGCTTATGAGGTTAAGCATACATTTATCCTATGACCCAACAATTCTACTCCTGGGTATCACCCCAAGATAAATGAAAGCACATAATCACAAAAAGGTTTGGACACAAATGTTCATAGCAACTTTACTCATAATAGCCCCAAACTGGGAACAACCCCAAATATCCAATAAGTGATCAGATAAACAAATTGTGGTATACTTCTATAACGGACTGCCATACTCAGCAAGAAAAATGAACAAACAACGTACTGATACTCACAACATGGATAAGTCTCAAAAGCATTATGTTGACTCAAAGCAACAAGTTAGAAAAGAATACTGTATGATTCCATTTACATGAAGTTCAAGGACGAAACTAATTTTTAGTGATAGGAAAGAGAATAGTAGTTTGGGTTAGGGGAGAGAAAGACTAACCAGAAGCGGGGCATAAAGGAACTTTCTTATATGATGTAAAAGTTCTGTATCATGATTGAGACGGTGGCTGCACTGCTGTAAACATTTATTGAAACTCAAACTGCACACTTGCATTTGTGTATTTCACCATGTAAATTCTATTTTAACTTTTAAAATCCTAGAATAGTATCCCAAAGAGGCTCTAACACTGATCCAAAAGCAGTGTTGCAGTGTCTCTAGAAAAGATCATAAAATCAAGATCATATGCACTAATCTCCCAAGGTCACTGTTATATTTTCCAAATATTTTTCTTAAGGAATACATACGAACTCCTGGTCTCTCTTATAACCAAAGGGAGGTTACCAGAGTTTTCAACCTCAGCAAAGTCTGAGGTTCCTCGAAAGTACTAAAATGTCCCTAAATATAATTAGCCTCCAAGGAGATCAAGTCCATATGATATGATCAATGGCATGTGCTTTATGATGGCATTAGTCAGTCACCTGGCACCTCTTGCCAAGGAAACTGTTCAACCACTTGCTAGTCTACTGGCAATGAGCAATAATTTTTTTTTAAAAGGTGGGGCAGGGGGAGAAAAGCCGGACCTTAAAGAATGTTCCAATTTTTCCTACTAGGGAGGAAAAAAAAGTTCTAGTTTCAACTCCCATCAAACCACTCATCTGTTAAAAGTATAGTCATTGTCACGCATGTCCGTGTGAAGAGAGTCCATCAAACAGACTTTGTGTGAGCAATAAGGCTGTTTATTTCACCTGGGTGCAGGCAGGCTGAGTCCGAGAAAGGACTCAGCAAAAGGTGGTAGGATTATCATTAGTTTGTACAGGTTTGGGATAGGTGGTAGAGTTAGGAGCAATTTTTTATGGGCAGGGGGTGGATCTCACAAAGTACATTCTCAAGGGCAGGGAGAGTATTACAAAGTACCTTCTTAAGGGCCGGGGAATATCAGAAAGTACATTATCGCAAGGGCGGGGAGGGTGTATTGTCATAAGGTCAATTGATCAGTTAGGGTGGGGCAGGAACAGATCACAATGGTGAAATGTCGTCTTTTGTGGTTCTTCAGTCGCTTCAGGCTATCTGGATGTATACAGGCAGGTCACAGGGGATATGACGGCTTAGCCTGGGCTCAGAGGCCTGACAGTCATACTCGTATTTTAACAATTATAGCTGCTATCTGAAAGTCCATACTGTCTATGGCCATACCACCCTGAACGTTCCCTATCTCGTCTGAAAGTCTACACCAATTATTGTTCTTATTTTATAAAATAGTCAAGTAATACCTCCATATACATAGAAAGTCACTAAGGTCTACTTTGAAATTTAAGCATTTTCACTAAAACATTGTGACTCCAAAAGTCAGTGCTCAATTTCACTCACTGGGAAAACAAGCATATGGCTTTTGCTAAAAGTAGTTTTGGCTAACCTCAATGATTATGTCTGAAAAGGTTTGCAGGATTATCTCAAGAGTGAGATAATCACAAAGCTTAAAATTAACAACTCAGGATTAATTTGAAAAGTCTATCTCTACAAGATTTCGATGTCTGAAAATAAAACTATCAGCTCCAATAAAGTCCCTTTCCCATCTTTTGGACCTACAATGTTTTATGTTTTTATTTTATTCAAACCTATAATAAAAACAGTTTGAACCCTGACACTCCTTAACCAGATCTTAAGTTAGGAAACAAAAATACCATTGTAAAACAGTTTATTTTAAATTCCAGCGTGGACATAGTTTCATCACATAAAAATCACAAAATTATGGTTTCTAATTATGCAGCACAATTAGAAAATGTATAGTTTTCGGCTAGGCACAGTGGCTCACTCCTGTAATCTCAGCACTTTGGGAGGCCGAGGCGGGTGGACCATTTGAGGTCAGGAGTTCCAGCCCAGCCTGGCCAATATGGTGAAACCCTGCCTCTACTAAAAACACAAAAATTAGCTGGGCGTGGTGGCGGGTGCCTGTAGTCCCAGCTACTCGGGAGGCTGAAGCAGAAAATCGGTTGAACCCGGGAGGCAGAGGTTGCAGTGAGCTGAGATCACGACACTGCACTCTAGACTGGGCGACAGAGTGAGACTCTGCCTCAAAAAAAAAAAAAAAAAAGTAAAGAAAATGTATAGTTTTCTAAATCACCTCTTGAAGGGGTCCTGTAAATTATACAGCTAGTCCTGAGCAAAGAATCTATGGAAAAGAAAAGAATTTGCATATACCTTTACTCTAATGACCAAGAAAAATTTATCTCTATACAGTTCCACATCAGAGACTCAGATTTCAGAAAGGTCTGAACACCAGTGGGCTGGGGGAAGTCCCAAACAGCAGTGAGCCCTCTCCCTCAGCCGGTGTCCAGGCTCTTGACACTATCACAAGGAGAAATTCAAGAATGAGTCACAAACAGTGAAAGTATGGAGATTCATGATAAAGCGAAAATTATACTCAAGAAAGGGGAGTGCGAGTATACTCAAGAGAAGGTTGTACCAAGCGGGTTGGTGCTTCTATCTTTATGGGTTTCTTTAGCCAAAGCATGGAATATTCAGGAAGATTCCAGGAAACCAGTGATGATTTCTCAGAACTGTAGTGCCACCCATTTCTACACCAAATATGGGTGTTCCTGGAACTGCATGGTGCTGGTGGGTATGTGATTTAGTATGTTAATGAGCACATAATGAAGTCCTAGGTGAAACTTAGGTCAAATCCAGTGCCATGCTGGGTCAGTCTTAGCCAGCTTGGCCCACATCCTGGTTTAAGGTCTTGTCAGCCCCTAGTTTATGCAGCTATTTCAACAGTTTCCTTTATGCTAGTCATGTAAAACTGCTGCCTGGAATTTTCAGTTCTCCTGTGACCACCCTGTATTATTCCTGTCTCAAACCTACTGAAGCATCAACTCAGTACAGACTGATGCCAAATTAGGAACCAACAACTAAAAAAACAGGCGTGTGAAAGTTTGTTCCATCATTTAATTACTTCAAATCTTCTTACAATTTATGAAATGCATTTTGGGTTTTTGTCGGTTTTCTAAATTTATTTTTCTTGGGAGCATAGATTCAAGTTGCCCTGAATATATACTCCCCATGAAACGCATTTTGATGTGTTTACTTGAAACTCAAGAATTATACATGGTGCTACTATTCACCAAGTTGTATATTCTAAAAACTAGTGTTTTATAAAACAAATCAAGTCTGGGTGCTGCAGCACATGCCTGTAGCCTATAGTCCCCTCTACTCGGGAAGCTGAGGCAGAAGGATCGCTTAACCCCAGGAGCAAGCCTGCAGTAAGCTATGATCATGCTGTTTGCACTCCATCCTGGGCAACAGAGCAAGACCCCGACTCAAAAAAAAAAAAAAAAGATCTGCAAAGTTTTTTCAGAGAAAAAAGTGAATAAGCACAAAAAAAGGAATAGAATAAATAGCTCCCAAGCCTCAAAACTGCTGTGACCAAAGGTAGACAGTGTATGGTAAAGAAAGAAGTCTCTAGAAGAGAATGTCTTGGTATCGAGTAGGCACTCAAAAAATTATTTTTATAACCATTTAAAGAGTCCATATCCTCCAGAGAAATAAGATTCAGCCCTGCTGATAAGCATCTTAAAGCTGCAAATCCAAATAAGTACAAGACAAAAGAAGCTTAGCGTTACTAGATATGACTAGAAAGATAACACAGAAAATATATAATAACAAAAGCTTAATCCAGTATTAAGAAGTATCTTAGTTTTGTCAGCTGTAGAAGAGGGGGTGCTTGACAAAAAAATTTAAGGGGGATAAAATATAAGCCTTTAAATCTAAAACTCAGATCAAATTCTCCAGGATCAAATTCTCCTTTTAGCCAGTCAGTAATATGAAAAAAACCTAACCATCTTAAAACTCAAGTTGATAGCATGAGGGGCCGTATTTTTTAATATTACTATTTTATTACTCAAAGAAATTAATTCACTTAGAAAACTGAAGAAAGTCTTTGGGAATGAGAAAATACAGAGAATTTACAAAAGCAAATAAATGGCTAATGAATTGAAAACGTGGTATCACTAAATAATGTTCTACTACAGATTACCTCTATTAAATTGTATCATTAAAGACACTGGCATTTTCAAGAAGTCAACAAAGCAAGAAATCCATTCTTTCTAAAGCTGAACACTTTTTAAATATCCTCCAGCCAGGCACTGCTTTCTACCCACTCTTAGAGTTTATTTCAGCATTGAAACAAATCTAATCTAACCACAGAGAATCAAGAAATCAGGTTTTCCATTAAACTCTCAGGCTCACCATCCTCAGAACTGGCATCTAGTACAGGAAAAAGCTCCAGGGCAGGAAGGAAGTCTACTTGCCCTGCATTACTGAGCTGTAAGTTTATGTTGTTATGGGCACCAGCACAATAGAGCAAATATAAGAACAAGGAAGCAAAAAGCTGACCGGATAAGACAATCTGGTCCATGTGACCAGTTTATTAATGAGGCTGCAACTACCTAAAAGTTCCCAAGCATAACCAAATAATCTGACTTTCCCCAAAAAAATTATTATGGGGTTAGAGTTCAGTACTATAAAAATATTAGATACATTAAGGAATATTTTATTCTTCAGCCTAATCTTGGTCCACATTACGATTGTAGGCTACAGAATAGAAAGAGATAGCAGAATGGATAGTTGGTTTTGTCTCCATCTTCTAAACTTTTCCCCTAAAAGTGGGCATGGAGGCCGGGCACAGTGGCTCACGCCTGTAATGCCAGCACTTTGGGAAGCCGAGGTGGGCGAATCACAAGGTCAGGAGATCGAGACCATCCTGGCTAATATGGTGAAACCTCGTCTCTATTAAAAATACAAAAAATTAGCCAGGCATGCGGGAGGCTGAGGTAGAAGAATGGCGTAAACCCGGGAGGTGAAGCTTGCAATGAGCCAAGACTGCACCACTGCACTCTAGCCTGGGCGACAGAGAGAGACAGAGCAAGACTCCGTCTCAAAAAATAATAATTAAAAAAAAAAAGGGCACGGAGAGAAGAGATCATTTAACCAGCCAGTAAACCGCATCAGATATGCAAATTATTTTGTAAAGGTCAGGACTGAGGAATAGATCTCCTGCTTTCCTTCCTTTATTCTATTCTCCAAAATTTGTGGCAGTGTTACTTCTATTCTTTACCTCTTTGACCTTGTGGAGGAATATGACGCCTCATTTTACTCTGCCGTATCATTTCAGTTTCTGCTGTTTTAAACAAGGTTTTCAAAAGGAATACTAGTGTGTCAGAACTGAAAACATACGCTAGCACTTTTTTAAATGTTAGTTTTTAACACATTCTTACACAGCTTTAAAGTCAGCCTGACCTTGCCTCAAAACCCAGTTCAGGCATCTAGTAGTTCTGTAATCTTGAGCAAGTCACTTTTTCTTTCTCATGCTTCCATTCCCAATGGTATCTTACAGTGTTACTGTGAGAATTAAGTGAGCTAATAAACAGAAACACTTCGAACTGTACATGCCATTTAGTAATCACATACATATTAGCTCTACCACTAATGTCCTGTTGTAAATTGATCAATAACTATAGTACAAGCTGTTTTTACCTCTCAAAAGAAATAGAATTATCTCCTCGACAAAACAATCTCATGGGTTTATCAAAGAACAAACTAATATACAACTTAAAAGCTCTCAAAACGTCTTCATTACAGAAGTATCCATTTCTTAATTCACAAGACATCTATAGTTAAAATATACTACACACAAAGCTCTACTTAAATACTATAATAGAAAAATATATGCTTAATAAAAGTAGTCTAAATGGATAAATTACTTTGTTAAGCAAAACCAAACTCTGAATAAACACCATTATTTTCATACTTTAAAGCTAGTATTTACTGAACTATGTGCCAATCACTGGGCTATGTACTTTTTATGCATTATCTCATTCAATCTTCATAGTTGAAGGAGGTGCCATTTAAACCACTTAACAGTAAGGACTTCAAGGTTCCCAAGGATTCAATAACTTGCCCAAGGTCAAAGCTAGTATGTTTCTAGATTCTAATATAACAGGGTAGGACAAACAACTCACCACAATGTGACAAGATCAACCTGCATGCCCTAGTTTTCCCCTAAAATAGAATCTTTTCAAATTCTCCAAATATTACAATCTATAATGACATTAACAACTTAGATACTAAGGAAAAGAGACCACATTAGTATAGATTTTTATATTAAAATGCAAGCATGGCAAGAGAAAACTCCAGAAATTACACATACAAAAGAAAAACTGGGCTCTAGAATAGCCAAATGGGATACCACCTTCTTCAAGTAATCTAATACACAGTTGCTCATTTGATTAGATGTGCGCTAACACCTTTAATGTCCAGAGCTTAATTTTTTTTTTTTTTTTTTGAGATGGAGTCTTGTTCTGTCACCCAGGCTGGAGTGCAGTGGTACGATCTTCGCTCACTGCAAGCCCCGCCTCCTAGGTTCACGCCATTTTCCTGCCTCAGCCTCCCGAGTAGCTGGGACTACAGGTGCCCGCCACCATGCCCGACTAATTTTTTGTATTTTTAGTAGAGACGGGGTTTCACCGTGTTAGTCAGGATGATCTCGATCTCCTGACCTCGTGATCCACTCGCCTCAGCCTCCCAAAGTGCTGGCATTACAGGCGTGAGCCACCGTGCCCAGCTAGAGTTTAATTTTCATAAGCAAATTTATTCACTTCCATAGATATTATACATAATATAAACATGTTTTTATCCATAAATCAACTACCCTAAAAACATGTACTATTATAGGGAAATAAGTAGAAGAGTATGTATGGCTGGACAAGCACAAGTGCATCATCTTATTGTGAGGTGGTAAGAAAGCAAAACTAAAAATGCCTACTTTAGCTGGGCACAATGGTGCACACCTGTGGTCCCAGCTACTTGGGAGGCTGAAGCAGAAGGATGGCTTGAGTCCAGGAGTACAAGTCCAGACTGGGCAACACAGTAAGACCCAGTCTCTTGGGGGAAAAAAAAAAACAAAAAACACAGAACTGCTCTGTTGGGTTTGTACTATCATCTTTATGTGCAAAGAACAAGACTACCATTGATGACTAAAGTCTGATTAGTACCTCTCAGTTCAAAAATTATATGAAGATAATGGAAGGGAGCATACCTGGTGACAACCACCCAGTGAAATACAAATGAAGCCAGCAAGATGCATTTTAATTCTTAAATTTTAAAATAACTTGACCGATAGTAAAATAAGCTACATTGGCATTTAGTTAAGAAGATCAAAAATATACTAAAAATTCTGATGGTATACAAATCAGATAGTACACAAAATATTTTGCCAACTGTGACGTGTATCCAAGAACTTGGATATAAAAGTATCCTCAAAATTAATCTATAAAAACCCATGAAGGATTGTCTGTGGTTATGTAAAATAATGTTCTTCAGGTTTTCTGCCTGGATAATAAAAAGGAAAAAAAAAAGATAATGTCTTTATTCTCAAGAAATAAACTCTCCACCTGTAATCCCAGCACTTTGGGAGGCCGAGGCAGGTGGATCATGAAGTCAGGAGATCAAGACCATCCTGGCTAACACAGTGAAACCCCATCTCTACTAAAAATACAAAAAATTAGCCAGAAGTGGTGGCATGCACCTGTAGTCCCAGCTACTCAGGAGGCTGAGGCAGGAGAATCGCTTGAACACAGGAGGTAGAGGTGGCAGTGAACCAAGGTCGCACCACTGCACTCCAGCCTGGACAAGAGAGTGAGACTCCATCTCAAAAAACAAAAATTTCAAAATTTTAAAAAGAGTAAACTCTCAAGTATTTAGAGGCAAAGGGGCACAGTGCTTCCAACTTATTCTAAAATGATTCAGGGAAAAAATATGGAGAAAGGGAGAAATAATAAAGCACATGAAACAAAATGTAAACAATTGGTGAAGAACACTGGGAGTTCCTTATTTCTATAACTATTTTCAAATTATAACAAAGTTAGTTTTTAAAATCTGAAACAAACATGACGAAGATAAATATTTGTTAAATTAGGTTGTAGGTACATGAACATTCATCATATCACTTCATTATTCTTTTGCTTTTTCATTATTTTCCTTATGGTAAAATCCAAATTTTAAAAATGTTGTACTCTAGTCCCAAGTGAAGTACCCTCTGACCATGAGGAATGCTGCATAATACTATCTTTCAATGATACTATTAATAATCTGACTCATAATTAGTCTTGATCACTTCCGTGCCTTCCCAGCAACCTTTGATTATAACTTTCCTAGTAAGTTAGTTAGACCAATTTAGTGCCCTGTTAACTTTCCACCGAAAAAAGGAACATTTTGAAAAGAACTTTTACTATGAAACCAAAAACAAAAACAAAAGTACTCTGGTGACAGAGGACAAGACAGTGATTATCTCAGAATATGTACTGCCTAAGAAAGGATGAAGGGAACCTTAGTAAAGAGAGAGCTATAAATGTTCTGTATATTAATATGGGTGTAGTTATATGGGTCTATACATACGTAAAAAGCTGCCAGGCTTTAATTTAGGGTTACTATACCTTATATGTATATTATGTCTCAATTTTTTAAATTAAGAACAAAAGAGAAGCACTTAAGAGAACAGAGAACTTACTGGTTCAAGTCAAAAATCTACAATGTAATAGACTGAAATAGATTACAATGGCATTCAGATTTATAACCAGTCCTTATAATCCTGATCAACATTAATGTATCTCAGATGGGAATTTTTTCAGAAGAATAAACCATTCCAGAATTTTGAATAGAAGGTGTACAGTATTCTTCAATGCACATGTGCAAAGAAGAATAAAGAGCTGGCTGTCAGGAGTTCCTACCAAATAACATGAAATCTTGATAAACCTGTAACATTGCTGTCTTATAAAAAAGGGCTAAGAATCAGGTTAGACATACTCCTTCCCTCCAATAGTCTTAATCTGCTTCAAAAAAAAAAAAAAAAGGATTCTCCTCCCCTTCTAGGAGGACTTTATTTTTTTAAAACATAGCTTTGGCAGCCAGGTGTGGTGGCTCACGCCTGTAATCCCAGCACTTTGGGAGGCCAAGGCAGGCGGATCACAAGGTCAGGAGTTCGAGACCAGCCTGGTCAAGTTAGCCAGGCATGGTGGCACGTGCCTATAGTCCCAGCTACTCGAGAGGCTGAGGCAGAAGAATCGCTTGAACCTGGGAGGCGAAAGTTGCACTGATCGTGCCATTGCACTCCAGCCTGGGCTATAGAGAAAGACTCCGTCTCAACCAAAACAAAACAAAAAAACAGCTTTGGCAAAAACTAAATACTATTATCACTTTGGATGTTGTCCTCCTCTGTTCAAAGCAACATATGTATGTACAGAACAACCAAAAATCATTGTATATAATGATTAACAGTACCATGAAACTAACATTTAAGAGGCAAGTATGGAAAAAGATAGGGGTAGATTAACTGCTATCTTCCTTCCACTGACTATATCTCATTTCAGAGATTCAAGTACTGTTAACCTTGTTGTGTCAGTATTTCCACTGCAGAATTTAACACAAAAAATTTTACTTATTAAATAGTGACAAAGTTGCCAAATCAATTCAGAAACAACCCTCAACTCTAGAGAAATTCAAGATTTTTAAACCAACCACTCTTAAAGTTAGGTCATTTTTAAGTTTTTTTTTTTTTTCTTTTGATACCCAGGCTGGAGTGCAGTTGTGTGATCACAGCTCACTGCAGCCTCCACCTCCCAGGTTCAAGTGATCCTCCCACCTCCGCCTCCTGAGTAGCTGGCACTATTCACATGCATCAGCATGACCAGCTAATTTTTTTTATTTTTATATTTTTGTAGAGACAGGTCTCATTATGTTGCCCACGCTGGTCTCAAACTCCTGGGCTCAAGCAATCCTCGTGCCCCAGTTTCCTAAAGAGATGGAATTACAAGCGTGAGCTACTGTACCCAGTCAAAAATTCATATTCTTTTTTCTCTTTCAAGACAGGGTCTCACTCTGTCGCCCAGGCTGGAGTGCAGTGGCACAATCACAGCTCACTGCAGCCTTGACTTTACTGGCTCAAGTTATCCTCCCACCTCAGCCTCCCAGGTAGCTGGGACTACACACATGTGCCACCACACTCAGTTAATTTTTTGTAGAGATAGGGTTTTGCCATGTTGCCCAGAATGGCCTCGAATTCCCACTACAATCCTCCCACTTCGGCCTCTCAAAGTGCTAAGATTACAGGCATGAGCCACTGCATCTGGCCAAGTTCATATTATTATTATTATTATTTTTTTTTTTTGAGACAAGAGTCTTGCTCTGTCGCCCAGGCTGGAGTGCAGTGGAGCGATCTCGGCTCACTGCAAGCTCTGCCTCCCGCGTTCATGCCATTCTTCTGCCTCAGCCTCCTGAGTAGTTGGGACTACAGGTGCCCGCCACCACACCCGGCTAATTTTTTTGTATTTTTAGTAGAGATGGGATTTCACCGTGTTAGCCAGGATGGTCTCCATCTCCTGACCTCGTGATCCGCCTGCCTCGGGCTCCCAAAGTGCTGGGATTACAGGCTTGAGCCACCACGCACAGCCAAGTTCATATTCTTAATGTGAATATAATGTTAAAAGTCTACATAAAAGATCTGAGAATGACCATTTATATTAAATTCTACAAGAGGCAAAACTAACCTATAGTGATGGAGATATGATCTGTGGTTCACTGAGCAGTAGAGAGAATTAATGGCCAAAAGGCACCTGGAATTCTTTTTGCAATAATGGAAATATTCTACATGTTAATCAGGTGGTGTATTATAACTGTATATATTTTCCAAAACATACGAAGTGAATTTTGTTGTATACAATTTACCTTAATAAATCGACTTTCAAAAGCAAAAGCATTATACAAACACACTCCTAAGGCTTTAAAAAATTATCTGGAAATCAAATAGTATGAAAGGAATTAACTGAATAGATTCAACTGAAAGACAAAAATTGAAAGGCTATGTGTCTGGAACCCAATCTATGTGCTGTCCAGTTACTAGGGCTCTTCTTACCTGCTGTACTTTCCATACACCACTCACATCTCTCAAACACTTGTCCAATGCTATAAACAGTTCAGTCAAAATTCAGACCTTCCCAGTAAGTGTTAGAATAATAATCTAAAAAGAGTTGACCATTTCCATTTAAAAAGTCTTCTGTAAGGCCAAGCGCAGTGGCTCACGCCTGCAATTTCAGCACTTCGGGAGGCTGAGATGGGCGGATCATGAGGTCAGGAGATCGAGACCATCCTGGCTAACACAGTGAAATCCCATCTCTACTAAAAATACAAAAAAAAAGTTAGTTGGCATGGTGGCACGCACCTGTAGTCCCAGCTACTCGGGAGGCTGAGGCAAGAGAATCACTTGAACCCAGGCAGCAGAGGTTGCAGTGAGAGAAGACTGTGCCACTGCACTCCAGGCTGGGTGACAGAGCGAGAGACTGTCCCCCCCACCCAAAAAAAAAAAAAACCTTCTATAATCCATGAGAAAAAACCTGAAAAACAGACCAAAAAAAAATTACAGAAAAAATGCAAATGTTCAACATACATACGAAAACATCTCAACTTCATAATCAGAAAAAATGCAAATTAAATAATCGTTTTCCATCAAAAAGATTGGCAGAAAAGTAAGATATTGCTTAATTTCAAGTACTGGCACTGGCAGAAAAATGAGTGTTTTTTGTTCATTTGTTTGTTTTTGAGACAGACTTGCTCTGTCACCCAGACTGGAGTGTAATAGCACAATGTTGGCTCACGGCAACCTCCACCTCCCAGGCTCAAGCAGTTGTCCTGCCTCCCGAGTAGCTGGGATTACAGGCACGCGCCACCGCACCCAGCTAATTTTTGTATTTTTTAGTAGAGACAGGGTTTCACATGTTGCCCAGACTAGTCTTGAACTCCCGACCTCAGGTGATCCACCCACCTTGGCCTCCCAAAGTGCTGGGATTACAGGTGTGAGCCACCGTGCCCAGCCAAAAGTGAGTAACTGTACACACTTTTGGTAATGG
>NW_012102031.1:14148529-14165460 GCF_000951045.1 Mandrillus leucophaeus
TGTGCCACCACACTCAGTTAATTTTTTGTAGAGATAGGGTTTTGCCATGTTGCCCAGAATGGCCTCGAATTCCCACTACAATCCTCCCACTTCGGCCTCTCAAAGTGCTAAGATTACAGGCATGAGCCACTGCATCTGGCCAAGTTCATATTATTATTATTATTATTTTTTTTTTTTGAGACAAGAGTCTTGCTCTGTCGCCCAGGCTGGAGTGCAGTGGAGCGATCTCGGCTCACTGCAAGCTCTGCCTCCCGCGTTCATGCCATTCTTCTGCCTCAGCCTCCTGAGTAGTTGGGACTACAGGTGCCCGCCACCACACCCGGCTAATTTTTTTGTATTTTTAGTAGAGATGGGATTTCACCGTGTTAGCCAGGATGGTCTCCATCTCCTGACCTCGTGATCCGCCTGCCTCGGGCTCCCAAAGTGCTGGGATTACAGGCTTGAGCCACCACGCACAGCCAAGTTCATATTCTTAATGTGAATATAATGTTAAAAGTCTACATAAAAGATCTGAGAATGACCATTTATATTAAATTCTACAAGAGGCAAAACTAACCTATAGTGATGGAGATATGATCTGTGGTTCACTGAGCAGTAGAGAGAATTAATGGCCAAAAGGCACCTGGAATTCTTTTTGCAATAATGGAAATATTCTACATGTTAATCAGGTGGTGTATTATAACTGTATATATTTTCCAAAACATACGAAGTGAATTTTGTTGTATACAATTTACCTTAATAAATCGACTTTCAAAAGCAAAAGCATTATACAAACACACTCCTAAGGCTTTAAAAAATTATCTGGAAATCAAATAGTATGAAAGGAATTAACTGAATAGATTCAACTGAAAGACAAAAATTGAAAGGCTATGTGTCTGGAACCCAATCTATGTGCTGTCCAGTTACTAGGGCTCTTCTTACCTGCTGTACTTTCCATACACCACTCACATCTCTCAAACACTTGTCCAATGCTATAAACAGTTCAGTCAAAATTCAGACCTTCCCAGTAAGTGTTAGAATAATAATCTAAAAAGAGTTGACCATTTCCATTTAAAAAGTCTTCTGTAAGGCCAAGCGCAGTGGCTCACGCCTGCAATTTCAGCACTTCGGGAGGCTGAGATGGGCGGATCATGAGGTCAGGAGATCGAGACCATCCTGGCTAACACAGTGAAATCCCATCTCTACTAAAAATACAAAAAAAAAGTTAGTTGGCATGGTGGCACGCACCTGTAGTCCCAGCTACTCGGGAGGCTGAGGCAAGAGAATCACTTGAACCCAGGCAGCAGAGGTTGCAGTGAGAGAAGACTGTGCCACTGCACTCCAGGCTGGGTGACAGAGCGAGAGACTGTCCCCCCCACCCAAAAAAAAAAAAAACCTTCTATAATCCATGAGAAAAAACCTGAAAAACAGACCAAAAAAAAATTACAGAAAAAATGCAAATGTTCAACATACATACGAAAACATCTCAACTTCATAATCAGAAAAAATGCAAATTAAATAATCGTTTTCCATCAAAAAGATTGGCAGAAAAGTAAGATATTGCTTAATTTCAAGTACTGGCACTGGCAGAAAAATGAGTGTTTTTTGTTCATTTGTTTGTTTTTGAGACAGACTTGCTCTGTCACCCAGACTGGAGTGTAATAGCACAATGTTGGCTCACGGCAACCTCCACCTCCCAGGCTCAAGCAGTTGTCCTGCCTCCCGAGTAGCTGGGATTACAGGCACGCGCCACCGCACCCAGCTAATTTTTGTATTTTTTAGTAGAGACAGGGTTTCACATGTTGCCCAGACTAGTCTTGAACTCCCGACCTCAGGTGATCCACCCACCTTGGCCTCCCAAAGTGCTGGGATTACAGGTGTGAGCCACCGTGCCCAGCCAAAAGTGAGTAACTGTACACACTTTTGGTAATGGTAAAACTGCTAAAGCTACTTTGAAGAGTATCTTGACAATAATACTACGACTACTACTACGTATTCCATATAGCCAAGCAACTCTACCTCTCTTGATATATTTCGACAAAGTCAGCACACATACGCCCTGAGGCATGTTTTTAAAACTTTGAGCTAGGAATGGTGGCTCACATCTGTAATCCTAGCACTTTGGGAGGCCAAGGAGGGACGATCACTTGAGCCCAGGAGTTCAGGATCAGCCTGGGCAACATGCCAAGACTTCGTCTCTTTTTAAAAAAAAAAAAAAAAATTAAAAAAAAATATTTTTTTTAACTTCACACCAACAGGTTGTAAAAACAAAAAACTAGAAACAGGCTAAATATCCATCAATTGGGGAAAAATATATGGAGTAAACGTACAGCATACTTAAAAAGAAGAAAAAAAGAAACCTACATATTATTTGGTGGTACATACATACCTAAGGGCACTGGGGGGAAAGCCTACAAGAAAAAAAATGTGGCCAGGAGCGGTGGTTCACACCTGTAATCCCAGCACTTTTGGGAGGCCAAGGCAGACGGATCACCTGAGGCAGGAGTTCGAGACTAGCCTTGCCAACATGGTGAAACCCCGTCTCTACTAAAAATACAAAAACTAGCTGGACAAGGTGGCAGGCACCTGCAATCCCAGCTACTAGGGAGGCTGAGGCAGGAGAATCGCCACCCGGGAGGCGGAGGCTGCAATGACTCGAGATCGTGCCACTGCACTCCAGCCTGGGGGACAAGAGCAAGACTTTGTCTAAAAAAAAAAAAAAGAAGAAGAAGAAAAAAAAAATGTAGTGATTACCCATACAGAGGATGATAAAAGAACAGGATTAAAAATGATGGCTACATAGGCGTGGTGGTTTGCGCCTGTAGTCCCAGCTACTTGGGTGGCTGAGGCAGGAGAACCGCTTGAACCCAGGAGGTGGAGTTTGCAGTGAGCCGAGACGGTTCCACTGTATTCCAGCCTGGGCAACAAAGCGAGACTTTGTCTCAAAAAAAAAAAAAAAAAAAAAAAAAAAAAGGCTAGAGATTTTAGCATTACATTTTAATATTTTACAAGGATATGTAGTCATGATTGTGGTAAAAAAAAATTGAAAAAAAAAATTAAAAAAAAAGAAAAAAGTATTTTAAAAGGAGCATTTCTTCACCTACTTGTATACCAAAAATTAAGTACAGAAGGTGCTGATGCAAACAAGAAACTAATATAATACATTTTCCTTCCTTAAAGAGTCTCATCCAAGGAATGTTACTATCATTCCTCGTAAGCGTTGGTGTGCCCAATGCATGCACCTTATTGTATACACACTGCTTTAGAAAGCCCATCAGTATTTGAGCTCTCTTTTTGATAAACCTCTACCACTACCACTAAGAATAGAAGTATCGGCTAAACACCTCAAAATTAAAATAAAATAACAAGAATTTAAAACAAAAATGTTTTACAACTATGAAACATTATTGAAAAAAATTAAAGACCACCTAAACAGAGACACTCTTGTTCACTGATCTAAAGACAACTTTTTAAGATAGCAAACTGACAAAATCATCTACAGATTCAATGCAATCTTTATCAGTGAGCTTTTTTGCATGCACCAACAAGCTGATCCTAAAATTCAAGTGGAAATACAAGGGACCCAGAATAACCAAAACAACCACGAAAAAAGGACAAAGCTGAATAACTCAAACTTCTCAAGTATATCTTAGCAGTAAGTTTGAAATTATCAAGAAAATGTGGCACTAGCATAAAGACACACAGATCAATGGAACAGAATTTAGAGTCCAGAAATAAACTCTCACATAGATGGTTAATTTATTTAACATTAATTTAACATCTATGTTATTTAACAAAGATGCTAGAACAACTCAATGAGGAAAGAACAGTTTTTCAACAAACGGTGGTGGGACAACTGAATATCCATCTAGCAAAGAATTAAATAAGACCTCTACCTCACACCATATACAAAAATTAACTCAAAATAGACCTCAGACCTAAATGTAAGAGCAAAAACTATTAAACTTCTATATGAAAATACGGGAGTAAATCTTCATAACCTTAGATTAGGCAATGGTTTGAGATATAAAACCAAAAGCATTTAGTGGCTAAAGAAAAATGAAATAAATGGGATTTCATCAAAATTAAACATTTTTGTGCTTTAAAGGGCACAATCAGGACAACCCAAGGATAAGAAACTTGTATCTGGAATACATAAAGAACTCCCCTGACAACAATTTGTTTCAAGTTCCAAATTAAAAATGGGCAAAGAATCTAAATAAACATTTTTCCAAAGAAGATACACAAATGACCAATAAGTACACAAAAGATGCCCAGTATCATTAGTCATTAAGGAATTACAAATCAAAGTCACAATGAGATACCACTTTAAATCCACTAGCATGACTAAAATCAAAAGGGCAGACAATAACAATGCAGTCAAGAATGTGGAGAAATTAAAATCCTAATATATTGCTGATAGGAATGTGACATGGTATAGCTCCACCGTGGGAAACAGTGTGGTAGTTCTTCAAAAAGTTAAACATACAGTTACCAAATGATTTAGCCATTTCACTCCTAGGTATATACCCAAGAAAACTGAAAATATGTGTCCCCACAAAACTCTGTACGTAAAGATTAAAAGCACCAGTATTCACAATAGTAAAATAATAAAAACCCAAATGATCACTGATGGATGAATGAACAATATGTGGTATACCCATACATACAATGGAGTATTATTCAGTCATTAAAAGGAATTAAGTACTGATAATGTGCTACAACACTGAAGACCCTTAAAAACATCATGCTAAATGAAAGCAGCCAGCACAAAAGGCCACATGTTGTACAGCTCTATTTAAATAAAATATCAAAAATAGGTAAATTCATTGAAAGAAAATCAACTAGCAGTTGCGAAGGACTAAAGAGGGGTGGGAAAGTGGAGTAACTGCTACAGGGCATGAGGTCTCTGTTAGGGATTCTGAAATTAAATAGCAGTTATGACTATGTAACTCTGAACATGTCAAAAATCATTAAATTGTATGCGTTATTTTTATTTTATTTTTTGAGACCGAGTCTTGTTCTGTGGCCCAGGCTGGAGTGCAGTGGCTTGATCTCAGCTCATTGCAACCACTGCCTCTCGAGTTCAAGAGATTCTCCTGACAGCCTCCCCAACAGCTGGGACCACAGGTGCCCGCCATCACGCCCAGCTATTTTTTTGTGATTTTAGTAGAGACAGGGTTTCTTCATGTTGGCCAGGCTCATCAAACTCCTGATCTCAAGTGATCCACCCACCTCGGACTCCCAAATTGCTGGGATTACAGGCGTGAGCCACCGTGCCCGGCCCTAATTGTATACTTTAAAAGATCGAGTTTTATGGCCTATGAATTATAGCTCAACACAGCTATTTTTTTTTTTAAGGAAAACAAATAAAAAGGTAAGTAATATTTTTACATTCTTACTCCTGGTTCCTTCTTTTAAAAATGAGATTTACTCTTTTGAGGGCCTCTGCAATTATCTACTACAATTATTCTTAATTTTAAATAAACTTATCTCCAAGGGTTAGGCTGTTTGCAAGCTACCAGTCCAATACACCCAGACAGAACATAGCACACGCAAATTAACAACGATGTCAAAAAATTCAGGCTGGGAGCAGTAGCTCACACCTGTAATCCCAACACTTTGGGAGGCTGAGGCAGGAGGACCGTTTGAACCCAGGAGTGTGAGACGGACCTGAGTAACATAGCCAGATTCCATCTCTACAAAAAATAATAAAATTAGCCAGGCGTAGTGATGCACGCCTCTGGTCCCAGCTACTGGAGGAGGATAAGGTGGGAGGATCCCTTGAGCCTGGGAGGAATCAGCTACAGTGAGCAGTAATTGTGCTACTGCACTCTAGCCTGGGTGACAGTTTGCTCTGTCTCCAAAAAAATAAAATGAATTTAAAGGGGAAATGTTTCTCAAATTATTTCATGCCATACATTTTAAAAGCCTATTGCTTAGACAATTAAATATATTATCAATACTAGTATGGATAGCCAAATTAATTATAAACTGTTGAATCTAGCAATTCTACTACTGGTTCAAGATACAAAAAATATACATATACACTAACAATGAACAAGCCAAAAAAAGAAATTAACAACTTCCATTTACAATGGCATCAAAAAGAATTACTTAGAAATAAACTTAACCAAGGATGCAAAAGACTATTATACTGAAAACTACAAATCACTATTAAAAGAAATTAAAGAATACACAAATCAATGAAAAAATATCATGTGTTCATAGACTGGAAGACTTCATATTGTGAAGATGTCAGTACTACCCAAAGTGATCTACAGATTTAATGCAATCCCTATTAAAATCTCAATGGTATTTTACACAGAAATAGAAAAATTCAGTCTAAAATTCACATGCAATTTCAAAAAACCCCAAAGAGCCAAAATGAACTTAAAAAGAGCAATCTTGAACTCACACTAACTGATTGCAAAACTTACTACAAAGCTCCAGTAAACAAAACAGTGTGGAAACTGGCATAAAAATAGATATATAGGCCAAGAGAATAAAGTAGAGAGCCCAGAAATAAACACTTACATATATGGTCAAATGATTTTCAACAAGGATACCAAGACCATGCAATGGGAAAAGGACAGTCTTTTCACTGAATGGTACTGAGAAAACTGGATATCCATATGCGAAATAATGAAGGTGGACCTTTATCTTAGATAATATGTAATTAACTGTTTTTAATTAACATGAGTTAATTTAAAAATTAACTCAAATGGATCAAAGACCTAACTATAAGAGCTAAAACTGTAAGACTCTTAGAAGAAAATAGGGGAAAAGCTTCATGACATGGCATCTGGCAATGATTTATTGGATAAGACACCAAAAGTACAGGCTAAAAAAGAAAAAACTAACTTTATCCAAATGAAAACCTTCTGTGCACCAAAGGGCACTATCAACAGAGTACAAAAGGCAACTCACAGAATGGAGAAAATATCTGCAAATCACATATCTGTTAAGGAATATTTAGAATATATTTTTACAACTCAAGAACAAAAACCAATTCACTCGTAGGCAAAGGGCTTTGATATGGGCTTTTTGGTTCCTTGAAACTGAAATGTTGAAGCCCTAATCCCTAATATGACTGTATTTGAAGACAGGGCCTTAATTACATCTATAGGATGTAATTAAGGTTAAATGAGGTCATGCAGATGGATCCTTGATCCAATAGGATTAGTGTCCTTAAAAGACAAGACACCAGAGAGTTCACTCTAGGAAGAGAGCCATCACCAAAAATCAAACCCTGTCAGATTTATTTCTGTTATTTAAGCCACCCAGAGTGTGATATTTTGTTATGGTAGCCTGGGAAAACTAATAAAGACTTGAACAGACACTGTTCCAAAGAAGCACAAAAGGCCAATACATACAAGTGAAGATACTCAACATCCCTAGTCAGCCAGGCGCAACCCTGTAGTCCCAGTACTTTGGGACGCCAAGGTGGGCAGATCACTTGAGCACATGAGTTTGGGACCAGCCTGGGAAACATGGCAAAACCCCGTATCTACATAAAAAAAATACGAGCCAGGTGCGGTGGCTCACGCTTGTAATCCCAGCACTTTAGGAGGCTGAGGAGGGTAGATCACAAGGTCAGGAGATCAAGGCCATCACTAACACAGTGAAACTCCGTCTTCACTAAAAAAAAAAAAAAAAAAAGACAAAAAATTAGCTGGGAGTGGTGACACGCGCCTGTAGTCCCAGCTACTTGGGAGACTGAGGCAGGAGAATGACGTGAACCCGGGAGGCGGAGCTTGCAGTGAGCCAAGATTGTGCCACTGCACTCCAGCCTGGGCGACAGAGCAAGACTCCGTCTCAAAAAAAAAAAAAAAAAAAAAAACCAGTCACTAGGGAAATGTGAGTCAAAACTACAATGAGATACTACTTCACACCCATTATGATGGCTATTTTAAATTTTTTTAAGTGTTGGCTGGGGTGTGCGGATCCTTGTGCATTGCTGGTAGGAATGTAAAACGGTACAGCTACTGTAGAAAAATAGAGACTTCTCAAAAAATTAACACAGAGAATGACCATATGATCCAGTAATTCCACTTCTCGGTATACACCCAAAAGGAGTAAAAGCAGAGACTTGAACAGATAATTGTATACCAATGTCCACAGAGGCATTATTCACAATAGCTAAAAAGTAGAAGCAACCCAACTGTCCATCAGCAGATAAATGGGTAAACAAAAATAATACCAATTCTGGGTATAAACCCAAAAGAAGTAAAAGCGGGTACTTAAACAGATATTTGTATACCAACATTCATAGGAGAATTATTCACAACAGCCAAAAAGCAGAAGCAACTCAACTGTCCATCAATAGATAAATGGATAAACAAAATGTAGAGTATACACACAATGAAGTATTTTTCAGTCTTTAAAAGACGTGATACAGGCCGGGCAAGGTGGCTCACACCTGTAATCCCAGCATTTTGGGAGGTCAAGGCAGGAGGATCACCTGAGGTCAGGAGTTTGAGACCAGCCTGGCCAACATGGCAAAACCCCGTCTCTACTAAAAATTAGCTGGGCAAGGCGGCGGGTGCCTGTAATCCCAGCTACTCAGGAGAGGAGGCTGAAACAGGAGAATCACTTGAACCCAGAAGGCAGAGGTAGCAGTAAGCACAGATAGCAACACTGTACTGCAGCGTAGGTGACAAGGACAACATTCCATCTCAAAAAAAAAAAGACATGATACAAAAATTAGCTGGTATGGTGCCGCATACTTGTAGTCCCAGCTGCTTGGGAGGCTGAGGTACAAGAATTTGCTTCTACCCAGGAGGCGGAGGTTGCAGCAAGCCAAGATGGCGCCACTGCACTCCAGCCTGGGCAACAGAGTGACACTCTGTCTCCAAAAAAAAAGAAAGACATGGATGTACCTTGAAGACATTATGTTAAGTGAAATAAGCAAGTCACAGAAGGTCAAACATTGTATGATTCCACTTATATGGAGTTGTAGTTAAATTCACAAAGATAGAAAGTAGAATGGTGATTGCCAAGGACTAGGAAGAGGATTGAATGGGGAGTTAGTGTTTAGTAAGCACAGAGTTTCAGTTGGGAAAGATGAAAAAGTTCTAGAGATGGATGGTGGTAATCACTGCACAATATGAAAGTATTTAAATGCCAGAGAACTGTAAAATTGAAATAGAGTAAAGTAAAATAGGAATTTCAGAAAATAAATGAATCATCCATTAAAAAGTAATAAAATAAGATCCTAAGCTCTCCCAAAAGAAACTCCCTGATGTGGTTTAGATGTTTGTCCCCTCCAAATCTCATGGTGAAATGTGATCCCAAACATTGGAGGTAGGGCCTAGTAGAAGGTATCTGGTTAGGAGGGCAGATCCCTAATATGGCTTGGTACCCTCCCCTCAGTAATAAGTTCTTGCTCTATTAGTTCACGTGAGAACTGGTTGTTTAAAAAGATCCTGGCACTTCCTCCTCTCTCTTTTGCTCCCTCTCGCTACATGACATGCCTGTTCCCTCTTCGCCTTCCAACATGATTGGACGCTTCCCCAGGCCTCACTAGAAGCACATACTGGTGCCATGCTTCTTGTATAGCCTGCAGAACTTTGAGCCAAATAAAACTCTTTTCTTTATAAACTACCCAGCCTTGGGTATTCCTTCATAGCAATAAAAAACAAACTAATACACTCCCCAAAGTATTAACAGGATGTCCATCAAGATACTGTGGCATTACTACAGGACCACCTCCGCCACCCTCCCTGCCCCCCAAAAAACCTGGCATTTTTGTCATAGCTCTGACTTATTAGATGTGTAAGCTTTTTAAAAGTCTTTAGAATGAACAAAATTTAGTAAAACCTGAAGAAATTAAATAACCATTAGATCTCTTCAAAGAATATCAAAAGGTATAAGAAAATTAGGAGAAACAACAAAATCTTTTGTATTTGGTCAGTATCAATCTTTAGGCCAAATGCAATTTATACCACTGAAAGCTTGAGTAATTTCTGCTCTAGAGAATTACTTATACATAAAGTTAAAAAAAAAAAAAAAAGCTTTATCCATCATCATAGTTCTACAACACTGGTCTTGTCACGATTTCCTGTGCCTAAGATTATTTTCCTACCATTCAAAAAGTTTAAATAGCAACCATATCCTTTTTGTCATGTAAATATAAAATACAAACATCTAAACAAATATAACACAACATTCGAATATTCGAAATACCACAAATCTTTCAGGTACCAAAACTGAATACACACACAAGGTTAGCAAGATTCTGTTTCATTTTAGCCATAAGATTCCTGGTGGGCTTAATTTCACACACTATGACTCCAGCAAAATGTGTTCTGCAGCCTATTATAGATGGTTTAACTAGCAGAAATGAGTCATTTAATTAGCATAATACACAGTGGTCTAATAATTTTTCTTAGCTAATAAGGAATAACCAACGAGTTCATGAGGTATCTAATTTTTAAAGCAAATTGCCTATTTTTTTTGGTTGTTTTTTGTTTTTGAGAAGGAGTCTTGCTCTGTTGCCCTGGCTAGAGTGCAGTGGCACAATCTCAGCTAACTGCAACCTCTCCGAGGTTCAAGCGATTCTCCTGCCTCAGCCTCCTGAGTAGCTGGGACTATAGGCACGTGCCACCATGCCCAGCTAATTTTCATATTTTTAGTAGAGACAGGGTTTCACCATGTTGGCCAGGACGGTCTCTATCTCTTGACCTCATAATCCGCCTGCCTTAGCCTCCCAAAGTGCTGGAAGCCTAAATCGTAATAAAAGCATGTGTAAAATAAAACGTACATACAGAGTCATCAGCCAGTATCCTAATAAATTTAGATTCTGAAATACATGTAAAAATACTTACACTGTGTTGAGTTTAACCTAGAAAAATATTTCCTAAAGATTAAAACCAGGCTGGCTGCAGTGGCTCAAGACTGTGATCCCAATACTTTGGGAGGGTGAGGCAGAAGGACTGCTTGAGCTCAGGAGTTCAAGACTAGCCTGAGCAATACAGTGAGACTCCATCTCTACAAAACATTTGTTTTTTAAATTAGCTAGGCATGGTGGCACAGGCCTGTAGTCTTAGCTACTGAGGAGGCTGAGGTGGGAAGATTGCTTGAGCCCAGTGGCTGCAATGAGCCATGATTACATGACTGCATTCCATCCTGGGCTATAGAGACCATGTCTCCAAAAAAAAAAAACAAAACAAAACCCCAAAAGTGAATATAATAGTCCAAAAATATTTATCAAACTTCAAGGATCACATATCTTATCCGGTATTTATCACTGTTTTATAACAGTAATTTCAACCTCTTGATGAGAAAAACTTTCCTTTCTCAGCTAGCTTTTGCTTTCAATGTACCTAAAATTGGACAGTTTAAACCGCTTCACCAGATATGTGAGAAATCCATGGTAAGACAAAATGTCATTTACTTTTAAGTATATATACAGTTATGGTATGATGAATAAAAATATGCCTTGCTAAAGAATTAAGAGATGAGACCTAGAGAAAACTTTTTACCCAGAAAAAAGGAAGAACAGGAAGCAAAAAATGAGGTAACTTAATGACCCAGTGACTGCTACGAAAACTACAAAACCATGTAGTCATATGATATTTTCCCAAAAACATTATGAGTGATAAGTTTATATTTTTGCCTTACACTAAAATGTCCCTTGTAGGGAGAATAAGAAATAAGAAATAGGCTGGTGTGAACTGGCTCAGGCCTATAATTCCAGCATTTTGGAAGGCCGACGCAGGAGACCACTTGAGGCAATGAGTTAGAAATCAGCCTAGACAACAAAGTGAGATCTCAGCAATTAAAAAAAATAAATAGGAAATAAGACAATTCAACTAACCATACAAACGGACAATCCTTTCTTTGTATTCTTAAAGGCAAATAATATTTTGTCCCTCTGTCTTTTAGAATCCACAACCAGTAGTAACATATTTCATTAAAATTCCCTTTACTCTTAACATATGAAATGATATGAGACACATTATAAAACCCCTAGTGAATCCAAAGAAAGCAGAAGATTGTCTTAACCATTCTAAATATTTTATCCATTTGCCTCCAAAAAGCAACATATATTTAATACATGAGTAATTCTCCAACCCTTATTCCTTTTCCTTCATAGTCTACAAACTGAGTAACAACGGAGATCTTGTTCACCACTACATCTCCAGAGCCTATAACTTAACAGTGCCTAGTAAACAGGTGGCACTTAAATATTTATTGTATTAAAGGAAAACGACAAAGATATGAAGAAGAAAGATGTTTCAAGACAGAAGGAATGCTTCAGAGAGCTACTACCTGCTATCAAAAAGAGACACTAAAACTTGCAAAATTAATTAGAACTTATGGAAGCTATTTTAAATCAGATGGCCACTTTAGAGATGCCTGCTTAACACCATGGACTTATTTTTCAGTACAAGAAAAGTGCTATTCAGGCATACATTGGAATACTAGTGTAAGAAAGCACTATACACCTCTAAAGAAAGTTCTAAACAGATGATGCCCCTCAACACTTCCCTTCCAGGTTCATCGCATGTCAAGTAACACCAGCAGTTGCTAATATTTTCTAACTTAAAACACTTAAACTCACTGCATTAGCACATGAGGCATTTTGTGATTTCGGAGGGGAAAATGTATTTTACAATTTCAAAATAAATTAGCAGCTTCTCTGTATCAAGTAATCCCTTGACAGTTGTTCAAATCCCATTTTTTTTTTTTTTAAAGAGACGAGTTCTCCCTATGTTGCCCAGGCTGGCCTTGGGCCTTGAACTCCTGGGGTAAAGCAATCCTCCCACCTCAGCCTTCTGAGTAGTGAGTAGCTGGGACTACAGGTATGAGCCACTTGGCTCCTCCAGTGCAATTTTTAAAATCTTACACGAAGGAACTTTTCCTGGGTGATCAGGGGAGGTAAAGGGGGTAACATTACTAAGAATACAAAACTGAAGTCTATAGTCCTAACCAATGACCCAACTAAAAACAGACACCTTTGGCTACAGATTTCTTTAAACAAGGATTAAGATATGAAAACGTAATCCTTCCTTTACATGAAAAATAGCCATTAACAATCACCTTTCCTCTTCTAATGTTAAAGCAGGTTTTTAAGAGTACAGTCCTCCTGTTTGAATTATTTCCACATTCTAGTAAATACTAGCTGGTGAGAGCCAATACAGAATCTTTTGCTGAAGATAATGGGATATTACAGAACAAAAACAGAATAATCCATAATTAATTAGTGACATATCTTAAAGCTCAAACTACAGTAGTTACAGGGGGCAGTGAGATAGTTCTGGCAATCAACTGTAGGCATTAGGGAGCAATTGGTAAAGTAGCAGATCCAGGGTACTGTTAACAATCCCATTACAAAGGCTGAACATTTATTTATTTACATAAAATCCTGTAATGAACAATTAGAACATGAATATCAGCTAAGCCAGGACAAATGGTGCAAAACATTGCCCGCAGAATGCAATGTATTAATTTATGAAGTACGCTATAATACCCTTTATCATGCAAATCTTATATTTACTTATAAAAAGTTAAATTAGTCTGACCATGATGGAGTAACATGAGACTAGCCCTTCCACCAAAACTACTAAAAAACTGGACAAGATACATAAAACAGCTATTCTTGGATGCTGGACAATAGACGGCACCGAACTGTGATCCCTGAGAGAAGACAAGCAAATTACCTGTGCCCTAATGATGGTCCAAGCTTTGTACTTTGCAGCAGTTTCCAGACTCCAGCCAGAAAGGGAGAAACTGAGTATCTAGGGAGGGTGGAAACCCAATCAGAAACTTAAATGTGTTTCAGAAGGCTGAGGCAGCTGTAATTTGTGAGGCACTGTTACATCTTTACTAAACTAGCTGCACATGCATTAGATGAGCTTTCACGAGGGTGGGCAAAGAACAACCATTGGATAATAACTACCAGAGTTTACACAGGCATTCTCCTTCTGACTGATTAAAGAGACCTTATTAAACTCAGGCCATTCAGCTGAAACCTTTATAAACAGGCTAAACTAGCCCTAGGGCAACCGTTCCTCTCCAGGCCCACCTGAACAAAGCTTTAAATAAAAACAAGCCTAACACTGAATTATGGATTTTCTAACATATCCAAAAGTAAAATGTATGACAATAGCAAAAAGAACAAAAAATAAGAAACTGGAGACATACCACCATAGGATTCTTATACATTAAGTGGTATATAATTTGAAGGCAGAATGTCAAAAGTTAAAGGTATCTACTCTACTGTAGAGCAGCCACAGAAAAAAAATAAAACAAGTATATCTCCACTACAAGAGGGGATAAGATGAAATATTACAAAATCTTTCATTCAAAAAAATGACAGAAAAGAATAGATGGGATTAATAGAAAACAAATGGCAAAATGGTAGACTGAAACCTAACCACATGGATACTCAAACTCAGAGTAAAGCACCATTTAATAACAACAATTAAAAGGAGACTGTCAGCTGGGCGCAGTGGCTCACACCTGTAATCCCAGCACTTTGGGAGGCCAAGGCGGGCAGATCACCTGAGGTCAGGAGTTCAAGACCAGCTTTGCCAATATGGGGGTAAATACACAAAACACAAAATATACAAAAATTAGCCGGGCATAGTGGCAGGCACCTGTAATCCCAGCTCCCCAGGAGGCTGAGGCAGGAGAATCACCTGAACTCGGGAGGTGGAGGTTGCAGTGAGCCAAGATCGCACCACTGCACTCCCGCCTGTGTGGCAGAGTGAGACTCAGTCTCAATGAATGAATGAATGAATGAATGACGGAGAACTGTCAGCCTAAATAAAAAAGCAAGACCTAACTATGTGCTAATTACAAGAAATGCACTGCAAATATATACACAGACTGAAAGTAAAAGTATGGGGAAAAAATTATGGAAATACTGTGATAATAAAGCTACCAGAGTTATACTCATGTTGAAGTAGCCTAGGGGATGGCAAATATTATCAAAATAAAGTGGGACAAGTCATAAAAGAATGAATTTACTGAGAAGACATAACAATCCTAAACATGTATGTACCTAAAAAAGAACTTCAAAATATATGAGGCAAAACTGGTAGAACCAAATACTTGTCTTTTCAAAGACACAAAACATTCACTGCAATAGACCATATGCCTTATGACAAAACAAATCTCAAATTCTGAAATCCTGAAAAAGACTGAAATCCTATAGAGTACATTCTCTGACCACAATGCAATTAAATTAATAACAATAAAATATATACAGGAAGTTAAACATCACACTTTTATAATTCATAAGCCAAAAAAGACATTAAAAGAGAAATTAGAAAATATTCAAACTGAATAGTAGTACACAATATGTCATTTTGTGAGCTGCAACTGAAGCACTGCTCAGAGGAAAACTCAGATATTCACAGTACATACAAAAAGACAAGCCTACACTTACCTCTCTCGGTATTCAATTTGAAGTGTTTCACTTACCTAAATGTCAAACAAAGCTATAAACTTCCAGAATAAAATTTAAGAAAATATTAGTGACCTTAGGTTTAAAGACAATTCCTTAGATAGGCTATAAAAGTCATTAATTCAAAAAGAAAAAAAAATAACTTTGACTACATAAAAATTAAGTTTCTGTTCTCTGAAAGACACTATACTATTAACAATGAAAAGGCAAGCAACAAATTACAAGAACATATTTGCAAAACATGTAATTTGCAAAACCTGTCATAAAGGACTCATATTCAGAATACTTTATGAACTCACAATAAACAAAAAACAACCTAATTTTTTTAATGAGCAAAAGATTTGAACACTTCACCAAAGTTATATAAATGGCAAATAAGCACATGAAAAGATAATCATCATTAGTCATCTGGAAATTACAAACTAAAACCATGATGATTTATCACTACAGACCCACTAGAACGACTTAAGTTAGTAAGACTGACAATACCAAACATCAACAAAGATTTGGAGCCCTGGAATTCTCATGCATTGCCAGTGGGAATGCAAACTAGGCCGTTACTTTAAAAACTATAAACACACTTACCCTACAATCCTGCAATTTCTACTCTTGGATTTTTAACCAAGAGAAATGAAAATATATGTCCATACAAAGATCTATGTTGCAAATATTCAGAGGAGCTTTATTCATAATAGCCAAAAACCGGGCCGGGTGTGGTAGCCCACGCCTGTAATCCCAGCACTTTGGGAGGCTGAGGCGGGCGGATCACGAGCTCAAGAGATCAAGACCAACCCGGCTAACACGGTGAAAGCCCATCTCTACCTAAAATACAAAAAATTAGCCAGGTGTGGTGGCACACACCTGTAGTCCCAGCTACTCAGCCCACTGAGGCAGGAGAATAGCTTTAACCCAGGAGGCGAAGGTTGCAGTTAGCCGAGATCTCGCCACCGCACTCCAGCCTGGGCAACAGAGCAAGACTTCATCTCAAATACATAAATAAACCCAAAACCTGGAAAAAAAAAAAAAACCAATATCCATTAACTAGTAAATAAAGGAATTGTGGAATATCCATACAATGGACTACTGCTTAGCAATTAAATGGACTAACTACTAATTTTAACAATATGGATGACTCTCAAAGCATTATGCTAAAATGAAAGAGGACAGGCACAAAATAGTACATCCTGTATGATTTCATTTATATTACATCCTAGAAAAAAGGTAAAATTTGTGCAAATTATACTTCTCTAAGGCTGATTTTTTAACCATGTGGCAGCAAAAAAGTCAAAGGTATACATATGTGCTCTGGTTAAGACAAGTATTTTCCCTAACTCTTAGTTACAGAAGGGCTCTAAGAAGTTAATGATTTTGGCCGGGCGCGGTGGCTCACGCCTGTAATCCCAGCACTTTGGGAGGCCGAGACGGGCGGATCACGAGGTCAGGACATCGAGACCATCCTGGCTAACACGGTGAAACTCCGTCTCTACTAAAAAATACAAAAAAAAAAACTAGCCGGGCGAGGTGGCGGGCGCCT
>NW_012102031.1:14165813-14168044 GCF_000951045.1 Mandrillus leucophaeus
CTTGAGCTCAGGAGTTCAAGACTAGCCTGAGCAATACAGTGAGACTCCATCTCTACAAAACATTTGTTTTTTAAATTAGCTAGGCATGGTGGCACAGGCCTGTAGTCTTAGCTACTGAGGAGGCTGAGGTGGGAAGATTGCTTGAGCCCAGTGGCTGCAATGAGCCATGATTACATGACTGCATTCCATCCTGGGCTATAGAGACCATGTCTCCAAAAAAAAAAAACAAAACAAAACCCCAAAAGTGAATATAAATTAATAGTCCAAAAATATTTATCAAACTTCAAGGATCACATATCTTATCCGGTATTTATCACTGTTTTATAACAGTAATTTCAACCTCTTGATGAGAAAAACTTTCCTTTCTCAGCTAGCTTTTGCTTTCAATGTACCTAAAATTGGACAGTTTAAACCGCTTCACCAGATATGTGAGAAATCCATGGTAAGACAAAATGTCATTTACTTTTAAGTATATATACAGTTATGGTATGATGAATAAAAATATGCCTTGCTAAAGAATTAAGAGATGAGACCTAGAGAAAACTTTTTACCCAGAAAAAAGGAAGAACAGGAAGCAAAAAATGAGGTAACTTAATGACCCAGTGACTGCTACGAAAACTACAAAACCATGTAGTCATATGATATTTTCCCAAAAACATTATGAGTGATAAGTTTATATTTTTGCCTTACACTAAAATGTCCCTTGTAGGGAGAATAAGAAATAAGAAATAGGCTGGTGTGAACTGGCTCAGGCCTATAATTCCAGCATTTTGGAAGGCCGACGCAGGAGACCACTTGAGGCAATGAGTTAGAAATCAGCCTAGACAACAAAGTGAGATCTCAGCAATTAAAAAAAATAAATAGGAAATAAGACAATTCAACTAACCATACAAACGGACAATCCTTTCTTTGTATTCTTAAAGGCAAATAATATTTTGTCCCTCTGTCTTTTAGAATCCACAACCAGTAGTAACATATTTCATTAAAATTCCCTTTACTCTTAACATATGAAATGATATGAGACACATTATAAAACCCCTAGTGAATCCAAAGAAAGCAGAAGATTGTCTTAACCATTCTAAATATTTTATCCATTTGCCTCCAAAAAGCAACATATATTTAATACATGAGTAATTCTCCAACCCTTATTCCTTTTCCTTCATAGTCTACAAACTGAGTAACAACGGAGATCTTGTTCACCACTACATCTCCAGAGCCTATAACTTAACAGTGCCTAGTAAACAGGTGGCACTTAAATATTTATTGTATTAAAGGAAAACGACAAAGATATGAAGAAGAAAGATGTTTCAAGACAGAAGGAATGCTTCAGAGAGCTACTACCTGCTATCAAAAAGAGACACTAAAACTTGCAAAATTAATTAGAACTTATGGAAGCTATTTTAAATCAGATGGCCACTTTAGAGATGCCTGCTTAACACCATGGACTTATTTTTCAGTACAAGAAAAGTGCTATTCAGGCATACATTGGAATACTAGTGTAAGAAAGCACTATACACCTCTAAAGAAAGTTCTAAACAGATGATGCCCCTCAACACTTCCCTTCCAGGTTCATCGCATGTCAAGTAACACCAGCAGTTGCTAATATTTTCTAACTTAAAACACTTAAACTCACTGCATTAGCACATGAGGCATTTTGTGATTTCGGAGGGGAAAATGTATTTTACAATTTCAAAATAAATTAGCAGCTTCTCTGTATCAAGTAATCCCTTGACAGTTGTTCAAATCCCATTTTTTTTTTTTTTAAAGAGACGAGTTCTCCCTATGTTGCCCAGGCTGGCCTTGGGCCTTGAACTCCTGGGGTAAAGCAATCCTCCCACCTCAGCCTTCTGAGTAGTGAGTAGCTGGGACTACAGGTATGAGCCACTTGGCTCCTCCAGTGCAATTTTTAAAATCTTACACGAAGGAACTTTTCCTGGGTGATCAGGGGAGGTAAAGGGGGTAACATTACTAAGAATACAAAACTGAAGTCTATAGTCCTAACCAATGACCCAACTAAAAACAGACACCTTTGGCTACAGATTTCTTTAAACAAGGATTAAGATATGAAAACGTAATCCTTCCTTTACATGAAAAATAGCCATTAACAATCACCTTTCCTCTTCTAATGTTAAAGCAGGTTTTTAAGAGTACAGTCCTCCTGTTTGAATTATTTCCACATTCTAGTAAATACTAGCTGGTGAGAGCCAATACAGAATCTTTTGCTGAAGATA
>NW_012102031.1:14171255-14177534 GCF_000951045.1 Mandrillus leucophaeus
AAATGACAATATTCTGTGCTGTAAGAGGGGTGAGCTAGACTCCGTCTAAAAAAAAAAAAAAAAAAAAAAGAAGTTAATGATTTGCCCCAAATTAGTAACCAGTGGAAACATGTTTTGGGATATAGATCACTTTACTGTAAATACAAACTTGGAACGTATGCTTTAGGGATGATTAAGAAGATCTGTATAACTAAGACCCTTTGTTTTTGTTTTTGTTTTGAGACGCAGGTCTCGCTGTTACCCAGGCTAGAGTGCAGTGGTACAACCATGGCTCATTGTTGTCTTGATGTCCTGGGCTCAAGCAACTCTCCCACCTCAGCTTCCTGAGTAGCTGGGACTACAGGTGAGCACCACCACAGCTGGATAATTATTGTTATTATTATTATTTTGTAGACACAGGGGTCTCCTATGTTGCCCAGGCTGGTCTCAAACTCCAGGCCTCAAGCGATTCTCTCGCCTCGGCTTCCCAGAATGCTGGGATTACAGGTGTGAGCCACTGTGCCTGGCCAACTAAGACCCTTTCGAAGGAGCTCCAGAACTATGTTTAACTTACAGTTACGTATCAAAGGAAGTTTCAATTTACATAGGCAAGCCAGCTAAAACAGCTCAGGCCAAGAGTTGGATGATGTAGCACAGACATCTCAAATACTTAGCTTACCACAGTCTTGGCCAATAGTCAAGTTTATTTTGGGACTGGAATATTTAAAAGTCCATATTCCCTGCAGCTCCTACACATTGATCCTATTAAACAAAGGCTTCCAATTCTGAATCTTTTAGGTACTCATCTTTCATTCTCACTGAATGCGTTACCTCCAAGCAATTGGGGTGGTAAAGAACTGGATTTTGAACGACAACATCATGACAACAGCTTATTAAAAAGCAAGACAAGGCCAGGCTTGGTGGCTCATGCCTGCAATCCTCCTAGCACTTTGGAAGGCTGACACAGGAGGATCGCTTGAGTTCTAGAACAGCCCGGGCAACATAGCAGGAACCCATCTCTACTAAAAATTTTAAAATTAGCCAGGCATGGTGGCACACACCTATAATCACAGCTACTTGGGAGGATGAGGCAGGAGGATCCTTTGAGCTCAAGAGTTTGAGGCAGCAGTGAGCTATGATCATGCCACTACACCCCAGCCTGGGTGACAAAGCAAGACCTCGTCATTTATTTCTTCAGTCATAAACATAATAAAAAGACAGGAAAACCGCTCTTAACACCTAATTAACCACATCAACTTTAACTTTAGCATAAAGAAAACAAATTAAGACTTTTCTTCATCTCTATCATCAATTCATTTTGCAGAAGTCTAACATTTAATCCATAAGTGGGCAATCCATGGAACCTAAAGCAATTACTACAAATTCACTAATGCTTACTATACATACCTCACCTCTTCATTTCCTCTTGTCTGACTTTTCACCGAGTTTTTCTCCTCCCTCTTTCTGACCCTTTTATATGGTTATAACAGCTACTTTGCAATAAAACAACAAAGAGGATATTTATGCCTAATTAATGAAAGTACTGACTTTATATCTTTGCTATTGTACTTATTATGGTGACAAGCTCTTTAAGGAAAACATCTACACTGTATAAGCATAAACAATCGGAAAGGAATACTGATTTATTCTATACCCATTATAAACACTTTTCCCTCTAAGCCATTGAAAAAATGGAAGATACTTTACTATTTTCACTCCACTGATCCTGAATATTATCTCATATATAAACTGAGTGTACCTATGTATATTAATGTTTACCCTGAGATTAAAGTCCAAACTATTTTTAAATACGTACAAAGCGCACTGGAGAAATGGTCAGACTAACATTAAATATACTGGTCAAAATTCTCAGTTGTAAGTTAAAAAAAAAACCCAATTCAAGCTAATTTACACAAAATTTTTTTTAAAAAAATTTTTTTGGGGGGAGACACGGTCTCACTCTGTCACCCAGGCTAGAGTGCAGTATCATGATCATGGCTCACCGCAACCTTGACCTTCCAGACTCAAGGGACCCTCCCATGTCAGCATCCCAAGTATCTGAGACCACAGGCGTGCGCTACCACACCTGGCTAATTTTTTTTTCTTTTGTAGAGACAAATCTCCCCACGTTGCCCAGGCTGGTCTCCAACTCCTGGGCTCAAGCAATCGTCTTGCCTCAACCTCCCAAAGTGCTGTGATTACAGGTGCGAGATACCACACCCAGCCCAAAAATCAGAATTTGATGGCTCACAGGATAATGAGATGATGCTTAGAAACAAGGAAAAAAACTTCAGGACCAGGGCCTCAAAGGCACAGTGCCATGGGATCCATCTCTATCTCATGAGAAATCCAGTGAATGTTCTATTCCTTTTACTAGTATAATTAAGTGTTGGAAGCAGATCCCTAATGTCCAGAAAATATGATTTAAGGATACAACTTAGGAATTATCAATAATCCTACTAAATGTAAAAGTTAAGAAAATCTAACCCCTGACACTGAACCACTAACTTACAATTACAGAAAGTCCTGTCACATATGATCCGGTTTCTCTTTATAATGAATAGATCTTTTTGCCTTGTACTAAAGATTTCCGTGGAGAGCTGAGGTCTTGCTTAGGCTGGGGTAAATATAAAAAAGAAAAAAAAAAAAGTCTTAACAGGTTAAAAAAAAAAAAGGAAAAGAGGCATAAAAGTCAATTTAATGGGCTTATCTACATGGCAGTTTAGCAAGGAAGAGGGCAATCTCATTTTAAAAATTTACTCAGTAACAGCACAAATCTGAAACTAAAGTGTGAGACTCCTACTTTTGGTTATCATATAGTCGCCACAGTAATGACTAAAATTCATGTAGTACTCACATAGCTAACTATCCCTAAAGAAATGCTTCCTTTCGCAAGATGTTTAAGTGGAAAGGAATATGAAATTTCTTAACACATCTATATTTTAAATTACTCGATTTCAGGAGTAATCACTCTGAAACAACTGAGTGAAATAAAAACCAGCAACCCCCAAATCTTTGCTGAGCCATCACTTTAACTCATCAGTTTGCTACCAACTACAGTGTTTACCTTTCTAGTAACACTTCTAGTTCCATACAAACTGTTTTGTTCTACATAACTGCACTAGATTTGGATGTACACTCAGAATTTAAACGATGACCTACATTCAGTGGTATGTGGGTACCTATAAAATACAGAAAAGGGCCCACTTTCTACTAATTTCTTTCAAGCTCAATCTGAGGCAAGAAAATGATACTGTTTTTAATAAGAAGCAAATTTATATTTATAATAAAGAATTACATACAAGGTGATATTTATTATTCCTTAATACAAAGTTCTGTTATATGCTGAGAGACATACTATTTATGAAAAAATTATAAAAATGAAGAGCTACAAATAATGGAAGGGAGAAGTCCAGGTCCTTGCTTATAATTTTAACAGCCAACATGTATAGAGCACTCTTCTAAATGCTTCACCATTTATTAGTCATTAATCTTACAACAACTCTACAAAGTGGGTAATATTATTATCCTCGTCTTATAAAGAGGGAAACTAAGGAGCAGAGAGATAAGGTAACTTGCCCAAGTCATAAAGTTAGCTAATAAATAATTTACAGATGCAAGTTTAAACCATATAAGAAATTAAGCAGGAACAACACATATACAGCAAATACGAAAACAAGAGAAAAGTCAAAGCACTCAATCTCAAAAAGGCAACATAAATTAAGAAACTAATTTTTTTCTCTCAGTGCAATGAAACCAGGTCTATATCACTGGGGGTTGGGGGAGCAGGGCAACTGTGTTCTCAAACTATATAAAAATCTCAAAAAAAGTAACACATTTCTTGTGGTCTGGGCACAGTAAGCCCAGGAGTTTGAGATCAGTCTGGACAATATGGTAATACAGTCTCTACAATAAATAAAAAATCAGCTGAGCATGGTGGAGGCTAAATTGGGAGGATGGCTTGAGTCTGGGAGGGTCGTGGGAGCCTGGAAGGTCGAGGCTGCAGTAAGCCATGACTGTGCCACTGCACTCCAGCCTGGGCAACAGAGTGAGAACTTGTCTTAAAAAAAAAAAAAAGAAAGAAAAGAAAGAAAAAGAAAAGAAAAGAAAAATTAACATATTTCTTAAATAAGTAAAAGTACTCTTAACTTTCGGGAAGCACGTTCTGGAGAAAACGTGTATTAAATAAATGATAGCACTTTGGAAACTAACTTTTCATTCCTAAATATGCTTTAAAGAATACAGCAAATAGCTAAAAGCAATCCTTCATAATTTTATCATGTTTAGCACTTTTTACTGAGAAACAGAAAGTTCTACAATAATCAAAGTGGGTCAATCTATCACTGCGGTACATACAGTCACTTAGTCTTATCCCTGAAAAATATTTTCAGATTATGTAAATTTTTAACTCTGAGATAACCTTCAACAAAATGGAAAAAGGCACATTCCTGCTATTTCCGCAAAGGGCCAATAATTAATCTATGGTACTGATTAAAGAAGATTGATTTGCCACCTAGAACAACATATAGCCATGAAATTTAATTTAGAAACAGAGCCGCAATCACTAATCCACTAAAACAATCAAGAGTTACTATCTATTTCACAGTACTGAAGCAAATCCACTTTCATTCTATTTTTACTCCTGAAGTGTGCAATGCTAGTAAGCAAAGGGTCTGTTCCTCAAAACTGAACTGATTCTGGTCTTGCTTTGGTTTCTTTTGGTCTGTTCCAGTAGGAAGCAGTAGCTACAGTGTCTGACGTGAACATGATACTTGTGCTTACTACTAAACTATGTATATTCCCTTAGCTCTAGAAAACTGATACGGCATTGAGCTTCTTGAGTTAACCCTCAGTCACTATAAGGCTGTTCTCATCCAGGTTCGTAGAAGGAAGGCTTCCACCATGGTTACTCCCATTCTGAATCCTCAACTTGTTCCCCACCCCTGGGTTTTACAAGGTTGCTAGGAAAAAAAAATCTTACTTGCATCTGACTATGGAAGTCCTTCCTACCTATATACCATTACTCTTAGGAGGTACAAGCGAGATCTCATCTAGATTTCTTGGCTGCCTTTTACCGATGTAATCATAGCATGAAGCTTTGAAATGTGAGATCCCGAGCTAGGTCACTCCTTTCAAAGTGTCTATCATTACTCCTTGGAGAGTCAGCTGCTGGACTGCTGCCAGTGTGCTCTTTGTTGGCTTTATCATGAAACCATATTCCTGTAGAGCTGGAATGGTGGCCAAAACACTGCATTTCAAAAGACTCCTTCAAAATGTGTATCAAAAAAAAAGATATAGATACACATCCAACCAAGCCATTCACTTGTTTTTAGTAAGAGAGGGAATGAATAATACAAAGGAGATTAAGTAGCTATGTTAAAAGATTCTCTTATGTGCAAGTATGCAAAAATATCCCATAAAATCACTTGATAATTTTCTTTGAGTAGATTTTATGCAAATAGGTACATCTAAAATGTTTTATGCCCTTGAGGAAAGAAAATTCAACTTTTCTGTGTCAGGTAAGAACTCTGAAGTTAAGTAAAAGCTTGAGATACCCAAGGATTCTCTGATGATCCTTCAACTATCACTGAAGGGGTAAAATATCTACTCTTTAGTAAGCAGCTTTAGTCATGGGTTTTAGAGGGGACCACCAATAAAACATTTTGTAATTTTTAGAGGGTTTTTTGGGTTTTTCTGTTTGTTTGTTTTTTTGAAATCAAGTCTCACTCTGTCACCCAGGTTGGAGTGCAGTGGTGCCATCGCAGCTCACTGCAACCTCTGCCTCCTGATTTAAGCAATTCTCCTGCCTCAGCCTCCCAAGTAGCTGGGATTATAGATGCACGCCACCATGACCAGCTAATTTTTGTGTTTTTAGTAGAGACAGGGTTTCACCATGTTGGCCAGGCTGGTCTCGAACTTCTGGCCTCAAGTGATCCATCAGCCTCTGTCTCCCAAAGTGCTGGGATACAGGGATGAGCCACCACACCGGCCAAATTTTTAATTTTTATAAGGTGAAACAATGTTGAGAATGGGGAAAGGGGGAGAGGATATAGGGCAACTCAAGTAGTTCCACACTACAGGAATGAAAAAGCTACTAGCTCTGAATAAAATAATGGATAGTAGGCCGGGCGCGGTGGCTCAAGCCTGTAATCCCAGCACTTTGGGAGGCCGAGACGGGCGGATCACGAGGTCAGGAGATCGAGACCATCCCGGCTAACACGGTGAAACCCCGTCTCTACTAAAAATACAAAAACTTAGCCAGGCGAGGTGGCAGGCGCCTGTAGTCCCATCTACTCGGGA
>NW_012102031.1:14177675-14192597 GCF_000951045.1 Mandrillus leucophaeus
ATAAAGTGAGACAGGCCGGGCGTGGTGGTTCACCCCTATAATCTCAGCACTTCGGGAGGCCGAGGGAGACGGATCACTTGAGGTCAGGAGTTGGAGACCAGCCTGGCCAACGTGGTGAAACCCCGTCTCTATTAAAAATTTTAAAAAAAATTAGCCAGGTGTGGTGGCACACGCCTGTAATCCCAGCTACTAGGGAGGCTGAGGCAGGAGAATTGCTTTAATTGGGAGATGGAGATTGCAGTGAGCCAAGATCACACCACTGCATTCCAGCCTGGGCAACAAAGCGAGACTCGGTCTTAGATAGCTAGACAGACAGACAGACAGACAGACAGATAAATGTGAGATAAATATATTCGTGTATGGTAGTACCAGTCTCTTTAGAAAAGACACCAAAGTTTTTCCTATAAACTTTGAAAACAAGCCTGGCACAGTGGTACGCACCTAGTGCTGGTTACCTGGGAGGCTGAGACAGGAGGACTGCTTGACCCAAGGAGTTAAAGGCCGGCCTCGAAAACACAATGAGAACTTCATCTAAAAGAAAAACAAAAAAATGCCATCCTGAGCAAATGCTCCGGATGAATCTAGACTTTCAGATGTTCAGAACTTGTTTGACATTGGTCAACAAAAGGATAGACAATAACTTTGAAAAAAGTTAATATATAACAACTAATATATAAAAGGTTAACGGGTTTAAGAAACTTGCCATAATTTAAAATATGCTTTTGCAAGTGTTTAGTGCACAAATTTAAAATATGCACCAAAAACCCATAAAATTGTTTTAATATCCAAAAGGGGGAAAGCTGTAAAAATACAGTAATAAAAGATGCAAGTTCAAAAACACTGAATACATGAAATACATAATTCCACACAGCAGCTATTATATTAAAGGCAAGATATTCCCCAACAAGTAAATTCAAACAACTTCATTTAATTTAAAATGCCTGAAAGAACATTACCTTACATCAAGGAAGTACCTTAACCAAAAGAAAGGACTCAAGCACCAAATGATACAACCCCGTAACTTATAATTCTGAATTCCCTAGTCCTAAGACTTACACACATGGTAAAAGGGCTCAACTATGAAATTTTATCAACTATGAAATTTTCATAGCATCAACTCCTATATATCAACTATGATACAAATATCAACTATGAAATTTTAAGGAAAAGGACCATCCTTTTATTTACACAGTTGTCCTTTAAACCACAGGGGTTTGAACTGCACAGGTCCACTCATGTGCAGATTTCTTTTAACCAAATATGGACGGAAAAAGTATTCTTGGGATGCGAAACCTAAAAATACAGCAGGCCGAGGACTAGCTTTTCATATAGACAGGTTCCACAGTGGCAACTGGGGCACTTAAGTATGCCCAGATTTTGGTGTATGTGGGAGTCCTGGAACCCATCCCCCAAGTATACCAAGGATATACTGTAGTGGGATATATGCTGACGTTCTGTATTATTCTCTGTATAACCACTAAAAATGAAAAATGTATGATAAGCTTCTTACTCCATTCTGATGTAACAATAGCTCTAAGAACCGTAATAGAGGATAGCAAATTGGTATGTTTAAATGTTGGTAGAAATGTAAATTTCCATATGCCATCTGTGATGATGATTAAAAAGTTTCCCTCCAACACTGGTCCTCCTACTCAACCTGTCCTAAAGCTCCAACTGTCTAACACACTTGTAACTTAATTGTCTAACTGCTTCCATGTTTAAAACCAAGACACACACACACACACACACACACTTCTCTCTCTGAACGTTGTCCATCTTCCTGCTAAAATCAACTCCCCTTGCTACTTATTCTATCATCTTTGAATATTTCTGCTTCTTACATGTATTGTCTTTCAACTCTTAACACAGATCCTTACGGGAAAGAGGATGTATAACTGTTGTGTTATCACTGTAATAACAGTAGCAACAACCACAATTAGCAAATATGGAGTGCTTACTATTGGTTATCTACATATCGTAAGCACTTGCTGAATTCTCACAAGAGCTTTAAGAGGTATTATTGTTATCCCCATTTTAAACCTGAGACTCAGAAAAGTTAAAGAATTTGCCCAAGATCAGAGGTAAGTGGTAGAACCACAATTCAAACCCAAGCCTGGGCTCTTATTCACGACAGTAAACTGCCATGGTGGAAACAGCATCCAACTTGATGTCTGGACTCAAGTACTATTTCAGCTACTCACTAGCAGGACAACCTCAGGTGAGTCCTGACAGCTATGAAAAACAATTTACTTACTTGTAAAGTAAGAGTAACAATATATAGCCTGCCATGCCTACACTTCACAAGGTAGCAATGAAGATTAAGTGTGCAACTGATAAAGCTAATTAAAACTATTTGTATTACTAATCCCATAGTTGCTACCTCCATACTCCCATGGTATTAATTCTGGCAGCCCCATCCTGGAATTCTAGACTTGGATCACCAACATTATTGTCTCAGTTAAAGTAAAGAGCTACAAGTCTTGTCCACATCAGACAGTGACATATAGAAGACAAACTGTTAACCTGCAATCGCCATTACTGGCAAAACTGGGCAGGTATTTCCAGGCAGGTATTTTAATGTGAAATAGCCAAAAATAATGATAGCCTACAAATGAGATACCTATTCACCAAATGACCATATTTCAAGTGTAATATCCCTTGGTTCCAAACACAACATTCAGTTTTCTAAATATTCAACATCAGAAGGAACGTACATTAATGAGAAAAGCTCTGTAGTTCCAGTACCTCTGTACACCTAGCACCTCAATTATATAATACATTTATACTGAGGGCTTAAACTAAGATTCCACACTACACAAAAGAAATGGTTGGGCAAGGTGGCTAACACCTGTGATCCCAGCACATTGGGAGGCTGAGGCAGGCAGATCTCTTGAGCCCAGGAGTTCAAGATGGACAACATGACACAACCCCATCTCTACACACACACACCCACAAAAAAACAAAGATTAGCCAGGTGTGGTGGCATGTTCCTATAGTCCCACCACCCAGGAGGCAAAGTTGGGAGGATCACCTGAGCCCAGGAGGTTGAGGCTGCAGTGGGCCATGATTGTACCACTGCACTCCAGCCTGGGTGGCAGTAATACCCTGTCTCAAAAACAAAAAAAAAAAGAACGGAAAAAGAAAAAAAGAAAATCAAAAACACTCCACTATTCTCTGAAATGTCAAACCACGTATGGCCTCGGTAGTCTGACTCAGGGTTGGAACTGGAACTTCAAAAAATTAACTTGCAAAAATGGCATGCGAACTCTTTTTTTATTTATTTTTATTTTTTTGAGAAGGAGTCTCATTCTGTCACCCAAGCTGGAGTGGACTGGCACAATCTCGGCTCACTACAGCCTCTGTCTCCTGGTTCAAGTGATTCTCATGCCTCAGCCTCCAAGTAGCTAGGATTACAGGTGCATGCCATCACGCCCAGATAATTTTTGTGTTTTTAGTAGAGATGAGGTTTCACCATGTTGCCTAGGCTGGCCTCAAACTCCTGACCTCAAGCGATCTGCCCTCCTCGGCCTCCCAAAGTGCTAGGATTACATCCAGCCTGCAATCTCTTTTCTAAGGTAAAAAGGTCTCATCTATTTCTCTTGGCCTCAGATTGCTGCAAAAAGAAAGCTCACTACATAGGAACAAAGAAGATAATTTATTAACATAGCTAATCAACCTAAGTTTTATGTCTTGTTCACATGAAACTCTGGTTATCAGTATTAATACCTCCAGCCATCTTGGGGGAGAAGAGGGGAGGAGAGGAGAAGAAAGAGGAATTCTGTAGTTCTAAAATTTTTCCCAAATACTTTTTACTTACAAACTTTCATAACCGACCAGGCACGGCGGCTCACGCCTGAAAACCCAGCACTTTGGGAGGCCGAGATGGGCGGATCACAAGGTCAGGAGTTCAAGATCAGCCTGGCCAATATCATGAAACCCCATCTCTACTAAAAATACAAAAAAATTAGCCGGGCGTGGTGGTGGGCACCTGTAGTCCCAGCTACTCAGGAGGCTGAGGCAGGAGATCGTGCCACTGCACTCCAGCCTGGGCGACAGAGCGAGACTCCGTCTCAAAAAAAAAAAACCAACTGTCATAACCAATTATATAACCATTCTACTACTTAGAAGAACAAAAAAGTCAATGATTCACAATTTAAAAGCTACTAAAAACATAAAATATGAAATTATGCACTAAGGAGTTCTATATTTAAATTTACCCATTAAACAAGTATGTGTGTGTGTACTTCTTTAATTTAAAAAAATTTGAATGACTTACAGTTTATACTGTAAGATTATTTACACAAACAGATTATTCTCATTCCAGAGTGGGCTTTTTTGGGGATGAAGTTTCCTAAGCAATTTATAATGTTCTGTGAAAATCACCAGCCTTTTCAGGTTCTGTAATAAAGTTTTAAAAGGTCTAGGCACCATATTTTTTTAAATCATAAAAAAAATACATGGGCACATGTGTATGTATGTATGCATGAATGCTTTTATGGCAGTTTTATTTGTAATTACCGAAAACTGGAAACAACCCAAATGAACTGGGGAATGAATACAGAAACTGTTGTACATCCATACAATGGAATGCTACTAAGCAACAGAAAGTAATTACTGATACATTAAAAACATAGATGAATCTCAAAACACATTAGGTTAAATAAAAGACATCAGTCTCAAGAAGCCACATACTGAGTCAAGCAGGAGGATCCCTTGAGGCCAGGAGTTTGCAGCCAGCATAGGCAACATAACAAGACCTCCCATTTCTATTAAACAAAAATTAAAACAAAAAGGCTAAATACCACATGATTTTGTTTACATGGAATTCTCAAAAAAAGACAATACAACAGAGAAAAAACAGATCAGTGGTTGCCAGAGACTAGAGGTGAGGAAATGGGCTGACTATAGAAAGGGTCATGAGGAAATTTTTTGAGGAACTACTCTATATCTTGATCATGGTGGTTGCAAAACTAGATGTGTTTCCCAACCTCACAGAACCATACTCAAACATACCTTAATAAAAATAATTTTCAACCATATATATGATAGAATTTTATTGCTCTAATACCAAGACCAAATAGATGCTGCTTAAACCACTGAAGCAAGAACATTAAACTTTGGTCTGATCTGCCTCCAAGTCTGAAAACTCCCTTTCATTAACATTTTGCCTAAAAATTAAACAATATTCGTAAATTAGTCACAAAATCCTTTAAGATTAAAATATATATATATACTTAAAGAAAACTACATAGTGCTTATATCCTAGTCATTTTAGGAGAGAATTAAGGGAATAAAGCCCAAGTAATAAATATTAACATCAATCTTTTCCAGAATCATGATGGTCAAAACAAATGAGACTCTTCTCCTAATTTTGGTTCAAAATACCAAAATTTTTACCTCAAAAACTCTCTAACAGATTATTATAAAATCTTAACATTTGCCTAAAAGTCTTTAAGTGTTTTCACACAACTAGGCAGTATAACAAAAAAAAGAGCACAGGCTTAGGCCGGACGCAGTGGCTCACAGCCGTAATCCCAGCATTTTGGGATTTGGCCAAGGCACACCACTTGAGTCCAGTGGCGAAACCCCGTCTCTATAAAATACACAAAAAAATTAGCCGGGTGTGGTGGCACACACCTGTAGTCCCAGCTACTTAGGAGGATGAGGCAGGAGGATGACTTGAGCCTTGGAGGCAGAGGCTGCAGTGAGCCAAGATCACGCCACTCACTCCACCCTGGGTGACAGTGAGACCCTTTCTCAAAAAAAATTTTTTTTAAGCACAGGCTCAAGAACTCAACCCAGCTAGGCAAGTTATTTAACTTAATTTTGCCTCAACTGTCTCCCCAGTAAAATTGGGATAATTTTACCTACCTCTGGGAATAATCCTAGACTATTAAACGAGTTAATACATGTATTACAATAAATCACAGGGTAGTGCCTGCATAGTTAACTAAGCCTCAATACTAACCTAATAATAAATGAATGATATCAATAATCACCAGCTGTGTAGTCTGTCTATACCACAATTCTGCTCTGTAAGGTAAGTGGCCTAAATTCAATGGCCTAAATAAAGACCTATTTAGTAACAGTACTCTATATTCCTATTATTTTACCGGAATTGCACCTACCTAATTCAGTTTGCAAAAGAAAGGTTAAGTATTATACCTTTTATATAAAAAAAAGTGAGGTCTAAATAAGTTAAATGACTTACCCAAAGAAACAGTAATGTGAAGGCAGAGCCAAGGCGAGGTTCTGGTATTCTGAGATTCCTTAAAACTTTGTCCTCTCCAAAATTTTTACCCCTCCATCAACTCCTTCCCTCCTAACAAAGATACAGGTATAATGCACCCCCAAAAACCTCCAATTTAATAATTTTAAAATTTCATTAAGCTATACATTCTATTTGTGCACGCTTCTGAACGTTTGTTTTATATCATAATAAACAGGTTAAATGGCTTATCATTAAGTGTATTCACATATGAAGAGAAGTAGTGGAAAAGTTACATCAAAAGCTAAAAGAAGACAAACTCAGCAGATTATGTTCTTTAAAATTTTGTGAGAGGCAAAAGTTTTTAACTGAGGTATAATATACATACAAAGAAGGGCACATTTCCTAAGTCTACTACTCAATGATTCTCATAAACTGAACACAACCACGAAATCACAACCCATATCAAGACACAGAACATTACCAGCACACCTACAATCTCCCGTCCTCACAACCAAAGATAACCATTATTCTGATTTCCATTCTCATCTGTTAGTTTTGTCCGTTTTTCAAGCTTTACAGAAATGGAGTGCTCGCTTCAGCAGCAAATATACTAAAATTGGAACAATACAGAGAAGATTAGCGTGGTCCCTGCACAAGAATGACATGCAAATTGGTGAGGCTTTCCATCTTTCTTAATTATTACAGCAGTATTATTTAATATCCAAAAAACAATTATCAATATGAAGAATGGGATGAACTAATCAATACTGTGATTGCAGACAACAGCATTATTTGTCTGGGAAACTAAAGACAAAATAACTAGAAAACTATTAAAACTGTTAAAGGAGTCAATTTGCTACTTAAGGAATAAACACATACTCTATTCACAATAAAATATACTATATACTATGGAATTAAAATTACATTTCTGGCTGGGCACAATGGCTCACGTCTATAATCCCAGCACTCTGGGAGGCCAAGGTGGGAGGATCACTGGGGCTCAGGAGTTCAAGACCAGCATGGGCAACATAGCAAAATTTCCAGAATAGGACTAACTCCATGTGTAGCATCTACATGTGGACAAGTATGAGTGTTTCTTGATTTAATAACCCAAGTGTCATCTCCATGAATGCATGTATACAACTTTGTTGGACTGAAGGCTCCTCATCTCAACCCCACTGGAGGTAAACGCTATAAACGTAAGTAATTCAAGAAAGTCTCATCCAAATTAACTCATGTAAAACAAAAACAAGAAACATTTGCCTCATCAAGGTAATGTTATAAAATGTGTAACTACTGTCTTTATCAGTGACTCACTTATAAAGTAGATCTGAACTATGGATTACTACTACTTACTTTCATTAAAAAAAAAAAAAAACCAGTATGAGATACTTTTGTAAATTTTCTTTACCCACAGGTTCGCTGCAGCCATAAAAAAGAACAAAATCATGTCCTTTGCAGCAACATGATGCAGCTGGAGATCATCATTCTAAATTAAACAATGGGTAAACATGGACATAAACATGGGAAAAACAGATACAGGGAACTAACAGAGAGGAAAGGATGGGAAGGCATGAGGTTCAAAACTACCTACTAGGGGCTGGGTATGGTGGCTCACACCTATAATCCCAGCACTTTGGGAGGCTGAAGTGGGTGGATCGCTTGAGTCCAGGAGCTCAAGGCAACCTGGGTAACAGGGCGAAACCCAGTCTCTACAAAAAATACAAAAATTAGCAGGGCATCGTGGCGCACCACTGTAGTCTCAGCTACCCCAGGAGGCTGAGATGGGAGGATGGACTGAGCCCGAGAGGTCAAAACTGCAGTGACCACTGATCACAACACTGCACTCCAGCCTGAGGGACAGAGACCTACCCTGTCTCAGAAAACTTAAAACTATCTAGCGGGTGCTATGCTTACTACCTGGGTGATGGGGTCAACTGTCCCCCAAACTTCATGCAATATACCCATGGAACAAACCTGCACACTATTATTATTGGGAGAAAAAGAGCTAATTTAGAACAACATATGTAGCTTGATCCAATTTGAGGAAAAAGTTTACCTTTGTATATTTGTTGAAAACAACTATCAATAAAGGATTAAAATTGTGTACTATTCATTCATATGAATACTACACAGCTATTAAAATTAATGAAGTAAGGCAAGTGCAGTGGCTCACACTTATAATCTCAGCTACTCAAGAGGCTGAGGCTCGAGAATCACTTGAACCTGGGAGACGGAAGTTGCAGTGAGCCAAGATTGCGCCACTGCACTACAGCCTGGGTGACAGAGCAAGATTCTGTTTCAAAAAACAATAATAATAATACACATATATCGACATGTCATTTTTCACATTATAGAAAGTATGTACTAAAATATCACATAAATTTGAAACACAATACTACATAAAATGTATGTAGATATTTGTAGGAAGAATATAAGTGCATGAGCTAAAAACATAAATAACTTCTGCATAAGAAAATAGGATCTAAGAGGATGACAAAATGGACTGCAAGTGTATGCATATTTTAATTTTTAAAAACAAATATAGGCCAGGCACAGTGGCTCACCCCTGTAATCCCAGCACTTTGAGGGGCCAAGATCACCCGAGGTCAGTTCAAGACCAGCCTGGCCAACATAGTGAAACCCTGTCTCTACTAAAAATACAAAAATTAGCTGGGCGTGGTGAGGAGCTCCTGTAATCCCAGCTACTCAAAAGGCGGAGGCACAAGAATCACTTGAACCTGGGAGATGGAGGGTGCAGTGAGCAGTGACTGTGCCACTGCACTCTAGCCTGGCAACAGAGCGAGACTCCAAGGAAAGGAAAGGAAAGGAAAAAGGAAAGGAAAAGAAAGAAAGAAGGAAAGAAGGAAGGAAGGAAGGTAGGGAGGGAGGGAGGGAGGGAGGGAAAGGGAAAGAAAGAAAGAAAGGAAGGAAGGGAGGGAGGAAGGGAGGAAGGGAGAAAGAAAGAGAGAGAGAGAAAGGAAGGAAGGAAGGAAGGAAGGAAAAGAAACCTACTGAATTAATACATGGTGTTTGTTAAATTATTCTCCATATTTTTCTAAATTTTTAAAATATTTAAATTTTACTTTAATAAGCCAAGGTTGTGGAATTCAGAGACAGACAGGCTTTGTAGATTCTATATGGGATTTTTGTGTGTGTGTGTGTGTGTGTGTGTGTGTCAAGCCTGTTATTCTGTACCATAAAATTTCTAACTCAAAAAAAATTATATTATTAGGTTGGTGCAAACGTAATTGCAGTTTTTGCACTGTTGAAATTTGCCATTTGGTACTGGAATACACTCTTAAATAAATGTGGTTATGTTATACACCATTTGAATGCACATTTCGTGCCTTTTCTTGCTAATAACGTATTTTTTGCTTTTTTTTTTTTAGACTACAGAAATTATGTTAGACAAAAAGCAAATTCAAGTGATTTTCTTGAGTTTAAAATGGGTCATAAAGCAGTGGAGACAACTCACAACATCAACTACACATTTGGCCCAGAAACTGTGCACTGGTGGTTCAAGAAGTGTTGCAAAGGAGATGAGAGCCTTGAAGATGAGGAGTGTTGTGGCCGGCCAGAAGTTGGCAACGACCAGTTGAAAGCAATCATCAAAGCTGATCCTCTTACAACTACATGAGAAATTGCCAAAGAACTCAATGTTGACCTTCTACGCTTGTTTGGCAACTGAATCCAATTGGAAAGGTGAAAAAGTTTTTTTGTTTGTTTGTTTTTTGTTTTTTTTTGAGATGAAGTCTTACTCTGTCGCCTAGGCTGGAGTGCAGTGGTGCAATCTGGGCTCACTGCAACCTCTACTTCCCGGGTTCAAGTGATTCTCCTGCCTCAGCCTCCCTAGTTGCTGGGATTACAGGCGCTCGCCACCATGCCCAACTAATTTTTGTATTTTTAGTAGAGATGGGGTTTCACCACGTTTTTCAGGCTGGTCTTGAACTCCCGGCCTGAAGTGATCTGTCCACCTCGGCCTCCCAAAGTGCTGGGGTTATAGGCATGAGCTACCACGCCCGGACAAAAGGTGAAAAAGATTGATAAGTGGGTGCCTCATGAGCTGACCAAAAATTTTAAAAATCGTCATTTTGAAATGTTGTCTTCTCTTAGTCTACGTAACAACGACGAACCATTTCTTGGTTGGATTGTGCAACAAAAAGTGGATTTTATACGACAACAGTGATGACCAGCTAAGTGGTTGGACTGAGAAGATGCTCCAAAGCACTTCCCAAAGCCGAACTTGCACCAAATAGACGTCATGGTCACTGTTTGGTGGTCTGCTCCTGGTCTGATCCACTACAGCTTTCTGAATCCCGATAAAACCAACACATCTGAGAAGTACGCTCAGCAAATTGATGAGATGCACCAAGAACTTCAATGCCTGCAGCCAACACTGGTCCACAGAAAGGGTTCAATTCTTCTCCCCGACAACACGCTGCACAACCAACATTTCAAAAGTTGAATTGGGCTACCAAGTTTTGCCTCATCCACTATATTCAACTGACCACTTGCCAACCGACTACCATTTTTCCAAGCATCTAGAAAATTTTTTGCAGGGAAAATGCTTCCACAACCAGCAGGATACAGAAAATGCTTTCCAAAAGTTCATCAAATCCCAAAGCACGGATTTCTACACTACAAGAATAAACAAACTTGTTTCTCATCGGCAAAAATGTGTTGATTGTAATGGTTCCTATTTTGATAAATAAAGATCTGTTTGGGCCTAGTTATAATGATTTAAAATTCACAATCCAAAACCACGATTGATTTTACACCAACCTAACAGTACCTACACTTATTATCTCAACTGCTCTTCAACTTTTTTTTTTTTTTTTTTAGACAGAGTCTCCCTCTGTCACTCAGGCTGGAGTGCAGTGGCACTATCTTGGCTCACTGCAACCTCCAACTCCCAGGTTCAAGTGATTCTCCTGCCTCAGTCTCCTGAGTAGCTGGGATTACAGATGCCCACCACAACACCCTGTTAATTTTTTTATTTTTAGTAGAGATGGGGTTTCGCCATGTTGGCCAGGCTGGTCTCAAACTCCTGACCTCATCTGCCCACCTTGGCCTCCCAAAGTGCTGGGATTATAGGCACGAGCCACCGTGTCCAGCCTAATCTTACTCTTTAAAGGCAGATAATAACAAATGTCTTAACCCAGAAATCTAACCTTTTTGAATGATGTTCTCCATTCACAGAAGCATTTAAAACACTACAAGTGTGCAGTAAACTAACAGCAAAAGCCAACAAGCTCTAATCACTTAAACTCTAGAGGATATATGACACAGCTCTTCCTAAAATATCACCAGATGACTATATAAACTTAGAACGGCTCAACTCCCAGCTGTATATTAACACCAAAACTCCAATAAGTCTATACTGTCATAATAAAAACCATCTGCCTAAATATCTTCCAACTCATATCAGATGTATTAATATACACCACATCCCATCTGAATTGCTACAACTCCACTTGATATTTAAAACACAACACCACACACACACACACACACACACACACACACACACACGGATACAGAACCCGGCAGTTTGGGCTGAGTTCTGTGTTTACAGAGTTCATAGAAACTGATTTTTCTTAAAGTGTCTTTCATAATTCTCAATCAGCTTATTAAGAAGAAAGAAACTAGATGGCTCAGTCCTCTTGTGTTTAATTGTGATCAAATCCCAGAATGTCTTTAGTCATAGTGGAGTTCACAATGATAAAGTTCAAATCAGTTTACCTGCCCCATTCCTCCCATACTACTTCCTACAACTGACACTCCTCTTAGGAACTGGAGCCACTTAATCACCCACTTTCTCAATGGTGACTGCGACATAAACCTTCACAAAACATCCAATGAAAAATAAAGACTTTAAAATAGCAGTTTTTGGCTGAGCGTGGTGGCTCACACCTGTAGTCCCAACACTTTGGAAGGCCAAGACGGGCGGATCACCTGAGGTCAGGAATTCACGACCAGCCTGGCCAACATGCTAAAATCCCACCTCTACTAAAAAATACAAAAAAATCAGCTGGCTGTGCTGGCTTGTGCCTGCAGTCTCAGCTACTCGGGAGGCTGAGACACGAGAATCGCTTGAACCCAGGAGGCGGAGGTTGCAGTGAACTGAGATCACGCCACTGCACTTCAGCCTGGGTGACAGAATGAGACTCCACCTTAAAAAATAAAAAATAAAATAAAACAGCAGTTTTTCCTACTTATAAAAGTAATACATGCTCATCGTAGAAAAATGGGAAACTCTAAAAGAATAAGAAGCAAAAAAGCCACATTATCCCACCAAGACAGAAATTAATCACTACTAATATTTCCATTCATGGCCATCCAGGGTATCTTCTGTATATAAAAGTGTCTTAGTTCATTTACCAAACAGGATTTTAAGTACTGCAGAATAAAGGGGAAGTAACATACTAGTTCTTTGGAAGACTAATTTTCTTCGGTGTAAAGAAGTTACACTTACAGTTGAGTAAGTCAACCATATGTACAGGAAACTGGAGAGAATGACAAAGGTGAGGGGAATCATACCTGCTCTTTTTCATTCACTCACAGCAAACCATGGAGTCCATGTTTTGGGAACCATTATGTATGCAACGGCCAACTAATGAGTATGTTTCCTTTATAAATAGCAGCCTACTAAATAAACAAATACATACATACATACAAATATACAGTCTTGCCACAGAAGTTACACACACAGTGAAAGGAATGACATTAAGAGTATTTTTTTGTCACCATGAAAGTATCTTAAGAGAAAGTAAAGGGATATGTGAAACATTGATCTAAAATTCATGACCTCTTCCACAAAAATATTTTCTGTGCACGTAAGATGAAGGAACAATCTCACTACGGAAAACTTAACTGCTGGTTTTACAATACTATAACTTATTTACATGTGTAAATAAATATGCAGGAGTTTAAACAGTTAGTCCACAAATATTGATAGCTTAGTCTGTACCAGGCAATGTATTAACTGCTAGGAAGTAAAGGAGAGAACAGCCACCAATCCCTATTTCTGCACAACTTTCAGTCTACCTCTTGAAATATGATGTCAAACACTAAGCATGTGGCCTCCAGCAAGTCCCAACAGTCCTGATTAAATGATGATCTCAAATCCTTATGATGATCTAAGAAGACATATGTGAAAGTAGCTTATCAATCATGTTACCTAAAGTAAAAAGAGATATGTAGCCTTTTGTGCAAAGCACTGCATATAGCAATCATCTTCCATATAAATTATCTCATTTCTTTTAACTGGCAAAAAAATAATCACTCAAGTTGCTTAATACAATCTCTTTTTACAGTCTCTAAGATTTTAATATTATCTTTCTCTGCCAATGACCCATATGAAATAACTGAAATTAATTTCCCCACTGTTTTCTAATACAAAAAGCCTTGTTTCCTGATTTCACAACTTATAGGGGCTGGGGGGCAGGCAGCCACAGATGAAAAGCAACTTATTCTAACTCAAGAAAAAAATTACCTTTTAATCTAAGAATCATCATGGAAAGTTTTTTATAGGCTCGGGCTAATCCAAATAGAGTTAGTGACAGGTTAATTGTGGTACTTTGAAAGCAAAGGAGAGCAAGTAGCAATTATTCATCCCTTCACTCAGTCTCTAGGACCTAACCTCTTATAAAACAGGGAGATATATATTATAGCCAAACTGCTTTCCAAAAAACATAATTTTTTAAAATATGTTCTACACAATATTAATTCTTCATATCTAAAAGAGATAGATTACTTACATTGCTTCTTATCCTACTATTTGTCCTTTCCAAATTCAGCCACCTCAACAATGCAAAAAGTATCGAACTGATGCTTTAAATTTATTTTTGCCCTTATTGCAGATATGACTCTCAAGAGCATGAGACTTTTTTTTCTTTTTTTTTTTGAGACAGAGTCTCACTCTGTCACCCAGGCTGAAGTGCAGTGGCGCAATCTCGGCTCAATGCAACCTCCGCCTCCCAGGTTCAAGAGATTATCCTGCCTCAGCCTCCCAAGTAGCTGGAACTACAGGCACGTGCCACCACGCCCGGCTAATTTTTTGTATTTTTAGTAGAGACGGGTTTCACCGTGTTAGCCAGGATGGTCCAATCTCCTGACCTCATGATCTGCCCGCCTCGGCCTCCCAAAGTGCTGGGATTATAGGCATGAGCTACCATGCCCGGCCTAGCATAGGACATTTTAAAGGCATTCAAGATCCAACTAAACTGCACCATCTGCAAAACTAGTGAAATACCCAAAAACAAGCATCTGTAAATGCCCAATATTAAACCTTAAGAGTCTAAAGCAGTAGTACACAAAGCAAATATAACATATCTCCAGGAGACTGGGCACGGTGGCTCACACTTGTAATCCCAGCATTTTGGGAGGCCAAGGTAGGCAGAGTTCCAGACCAGCCTGGCCAACTTGGCAAAATCCCATCTCTATTAAAAAATACAAAAATTAGCCAGGCATGGTGGCACACACCTGTAATCCCAACTACTCAAGTGGCTGAGGCACAAGAATCACTTCACCCCAGCAGGCGGAGGTTGCAGTGAGCCAAGGTCGCACCACTGCACACCAGCCTGGGTAACGGAGAAAGACTCTTGTCTCAAAAAAATATATATATATTATATATTATATACACACATACATACATATTACATATTCACCTATGTATTACATATACATATATTATATATTACATATAC
>NW_012102031.1:14192647-14194084 GCF_000951045.1 Mandrillus leucophaeus
GTCAGGAGATCGAGACCATCCTGGCCAACATGGTGAAACCCTATCTCTACTAAAAATACAAAAAATTAGCCAGGCGTGGTGGCGCGTGCCTGTATGCCCAGCTTCTCAGGAGGCTGAGGCAGGAAAATCACTTGAACCTGGGAGGCAGAGGCTGCAGTGGGCCAAGATCACACCACTCCACTCCAGCCTGGGCAACAGAGTGAGACTCTGTCTCAAAAAAAAAAAAGAATTTATCCTAAGGAAATAATAGGACAATTCAATGTCCAAACAAGTTCATCACAGTATTGTTTTAAGAGAAAAACTGACAATATCCATTAACAACACAGAACTGCTATAAACTATGACACATCCATATTATAAAAACTACATGTTCATTAAGGGAATATCAATTTTACATGGAAAGTTGTTCTTTAATTATTTCAATAGGTATGTATAACAAATAAAAATAAAAATACCAAACATTACATCCAGATGGGATTACAGGTAATCTCTACTTTTTTTTTTAAAACACTAAAACTGTTCTGGGCCAGGTACAGTGGCTCACGCCTGTAATCCCACCACTTTGGGAGGCCAAGGCAGGCGGATCACCTGAGGTCAGAAGTTGGAAATCAGCCTGGCCAACATGGTGAAACCCTGTCTCTACTAAAAATACAAAAATTAGCCAGGCGTGGTGGCGGGTACCTGTAATCCCAGCTTCTGGTAAAAAAGGAAAACATCTGAACTTTATTTTTAATTATCAACCTTGTTAATTTTTTGTTTGTATTTTATAAAGTCCACAATAATCAGTAACTATACATATATTATTTGTAAATTAAATATCTAAGGATTAAGAATTGATGCTCAATTTTTCTTCTCTTTTCTCAAAGCAACAACATGAAGTCGTATCATTTTTTTTTTTTTCCTGACTTCATTCTTCCCATCCCATCATTTTTTTTTCAAAGAGACAGGGTCTCACTATGTTGCCCAGGCTGGAATACAGTGGCTATATTCATAAGCACAATCACAGTGAACTTTAGCCTTGAACTCCTTGCCTCAAACATTCTCCGGCCTCAGCCAACTAAGTAGCTGGGACCACAGGACCATGTACCGCACCTGCTTAATGCTCAAAATTTTTTAGTGATGGGGTAAGCAACCAAAAAGTTTGAAGACCACTGGTCTACACCACTCCCTTGCACTGAACTTTCATTTTTATCAGCTCTCTCCCAAAAGTTAAGCTATGGAAGGAAGTCCTGATGCTGAAAAAGAAACAGAAGAAAAACTGTTTCAAACTACTTTAAACTCCCAACAACAAGCTAAAGATGACAAATCACTAGCAAGAATATATGAAATTGAATACTAATATGCTGTTGATGGGAATTTCATATAGACATCCTATCTAAAGGGCATCTTGAGTATATCCAAATTTAAAACACACATACCCTTTAACCTAATAACCCC
>NW_012102031.1:14194717-14199658 GCF_000951045.1 Mandrillus leucophaeus
AAAAAAAAAAAAAGTTCTGTAGCTTTCATAACAGAAATAATTTCATTTTGAAATTTAAATGATATTAAGTTAAAACTCCAAATTATTGTCCTATATCACTTCCAAAACTCTTTTATAAACACTCTGTCTTCCCATGTCATTTGTAGAATCAGTCTAAACAATTAAATATTTGGTTTATCTCATGGAAAAATGATAGGCATAGAATAAATAACAACCCTATTTCAAGTTAACCATCTTGTCTTTATACCAATTCTTGCCAGTTATGTCATGATTTATCAATACACTTCTAATTTCTTTGTATTTTGCCAGAGTATAAATTTATGAATTCTGAAAACTAAATAAATTTCTATTTCTCTTCCGCAACTAAGTTACAAAAGTATTAATGACTTCGGGAGGCTGAGGCAGGGAGTATCGCTTGAACCCAGGAGGCAGAGGTTACAGTGAGCCGAGACTGCGCCATTGCACTCCAGCCTGGGCAACAGAGCGAGACTCTGTCTCAAAAAAAAAAAAAAAAAAGAAAGAAAAAAAAGTCTTAACTACTAAAGAAATTAGATTTAGACCCCAGATAAGTGAAATCAGAAAAGCTTGCTACCATCTGTCATACCAGAATCATTCTGAGTATCTGTAGTTATCAGCATCAAGACAATACCTCTGTGTCTATATTTACTTTTACTTTATGCAACGTACCGATACATTCTCCTTCTGAAAATGCTTTAAATAAGTACACTGATTTCATTACCCTATGATACTGCCACCTGCTACTTAAAAACACAGCCTTAAAACTTTACACAGAATGTACTAAACTCCTTGCTCCTACCACCTTCTACTACTGCTCCAACATAAGAAAATAGGTGAAAGTCAGCCAAGTCTATTCCAAGTACAGACCTTGGCATAAATGTGAGACACCCCAGGCTCCTCTGAAGTCCCAGTAACATTGTGACTATTCCGACTGGCAGACAGGATACATGTGCTGAAAGGTTTCTCCAGCCAGAGTACAGAAGCAGAAACCTTTTCTGTTGCCATATCAGTGATATTGGTAAATTCTGAACTTGACAATACGGACTAGGTTTACCACTGCTCCACAAGCCAATTCTGCCAAGGCATAAAATAGGATTCTAATACAATATGATTCTAATACCAGCCCCTTACATTTTTAGAATACTTTTCATATACGCTATTGTTTGATCCTCCCCAGTAGTCTGTTAGAAAAGTAGAGAAGTTGCTCTTCTTCCTTTCACTAATGAGGGAATTGGAGCTCAGAGGGGTTATGTAGCTTGCCAGAAACAACACGGCTAATGAAGAATAACAACCCAGGCTTGAACCCAAGATTTACTATCTATCCACTTTCATGCTACAATTTTCATTTTTAATATCTGATACAAATATGAACTTAAAAGGTATATTGTTTCTAGATACAAAAGCAATGATGAAAGCATATCAGTACTGATATCACAAAATTAAGATTAAAAATAGCAATGACAAGTTAATAACTTTGGTAGCCTCTAAAGTTACTGGGAGTCCTAGTTCAACCCAGTATGAATCTGATATCATCTTATATCTTAAATCAATGTTACACTGATTATAAATTTATGTATATATTCTCCATAGAAAATTACAGAATTGGGTGGTAAGAAACAGCTAGCTATATAAATTGCACAAACTCCCCCCAAACCATTCTCAAGTCTTGTGACTTCACACTAACTTATGAAGTTCCCAATGTAAAACCCGATTTGATTTCAACACTAAGCGAATTACAACAGCATAAGCATGTTCTTTCTACATAACACTTGCAACATACATTCAATTTCCAAAGCACTTTTGGACAATGTCTGAAATCCATAAGCTAAAAGCAGAATCCAACACAGAATCTTGTTTCTTTTAAATAAGAAAGGTTCGTCTACCTATATGAGATGAATACCAAATAACATAATTAGAAATTATTAAAAATTTGCAGAATCAGGTTACAGAAACTACTTGAGGTCAAAGACTATAGGCCCTTAATCGTATAGATGGGAAAACTGATGCCCAGAGAAGTTAAGTGACATTCCCAACAGCAATAAATGACACAGATGGAATCAGAATATATGTCTGTCAGTCCAGAAGTTCCCATTATTCTATACTACCTCTGCATTTACTGTGCTCTTAAAAAAGTCACTAATATCTAAAACACTTAAGACCCACTAAGACTCAAAAACTAGGGGACACAATAATGTTCACGACAGTCTTTAGAAAACAATTTCTTAAAGGAATCTCAAAAATTCCAAACAACAAGCACTGAAAGCTGGCTCTTTATTTTCATTTTCTTTCCTATCCAGAGCCCTACTTGATCAAAAACTGACTCTTTAATCCACTGCAAAATATTAAGTAGCATTTAATAACACTGCTATAAACCACCATAACTGTTGTATCAATACTATTCACTTACTAAAAAAAATATCTGAGGGCGCAGAATATGCTGATAACTGCACTGGGTACTGGGGACACCAGGGAACAAAACAGACAAGGCCTCTGGCTCTTCTAATGGACAGCTGGGTGCAACTCTAAAAATACTACTCTATGATTTGACAGGATATTTACCAAAGTCCTTCACTACTCTACACAACTATAACATTTTCTTCCACCTCTTCCAAACTTGTAAGAACCTTCACCACACTCCCCTCTAAAACATGAATACTTCCTTTGGTAACAGCATTCCACTTTACTGAAGAAGGTGTGAACGTGTTAACTAGAACTATAGCAGATTTTTAAACTGACTTTACCACTCCTCATGGCCTGCGGCAAATTTCAAGAAGTTTTCACAATCCATAGTAACCCTTCCTGGTTCACAACCCTGGTCTAAATGGCTGCTAACACACCCATCCTACCCTCCACTAGAAATCTGAGTCAGACGGTTTAGGAGCAACCATGATGGTGGGAAGCATCTTCAGGGGACCCCTTTATGAGCCAGAAGCTGACTTACTTCCTCTCCTTCCCTGTTTATTTCCTCTGAATTCTTCAATATATCTTTGGGTACAGTGTATCTCCAATTAATCAGCATCTAATTTTATCAAATGTGTTCCTAATAACCTGTGCACAAATTAACTTTTGCCAACAAATCTTTTCCCCGACATAAATCCATTATATTTTAAGAGATGCTCAATTTGCGTCTCTTTTTTTCATGCTTCCCTTCTTCTCCACCTCTTAAATTCTTAAAGATCTATAAACAAAAGCACTCTGAGAAGTCGTAATTAATGGGACGTCTTTGGAATACCCAACCTAAAGCAAAAGTTCACATGCCTTACTGACCAGAATCATTCACGGAGCTTTGTAAGGATAGATTCCCAGGCTCTATTCTCAGAGATTTTTAATTCACCAGGTCCTGCATGAGTTCGAGGAATTTAGGTAGTCCATAATATTTCTAATGACCAGCCTTAAACTAGACAACCACTGAAGAACCTGGCCTATGAGCTGAGAAACTCAGGTTCTTTTATGGCTGGCCATTAATGACAAGCGGGGCTGTACCACTGTGCTGGTCACTTGAAGTTCTCTGAGTCACCTGAAAATGAGGGAGTAATTGGAGCCAACAGAGGTCTTCATAGGCAGCCAATCTAAAATTCTAGAATCCTCCAAATTTAATATCACATACTATACTGGGTTTACTCAAAACAGTGTCATTCTGGCTCGGGGCAGTGGCTCACACCTTTACTTCCAACACTTTGGAAGGCCAAGGCAAGCGAATCACTTGAGGTCAGGAGTTCCAGACCAGCCTGGCAAACATGGTGAAATCCCCATCTCTACTAAAAATACAAAAATTAACCAGCCGTGGTGGCACACACTTGTAATCCCAGCTACTTGGGAGGCTGAGGTGGGAGGATTGCTAGAACCCGGGAGGCGGAGGTTGCAGTGAGCAGAGATCGCACTACTGCACTCCGGCCTGGGCGGGAGAGCCAAGATTCCGTCTTAAAAAAAAAAGAAAAAAAAAAAAGAAAGAAAGAAAGAAAAAAAGGTGTCATTCTGTAAACTCTTCTAGCCTACCCAAGTCATGGGCCCTATAAAGGGAAGCCTTTCTGCATGCCATTAATGTCTCCTGTCCTACTGAACAGCCCTGAATCTGAAAGGGGAAGGTCTCCACCACCTCTCCATGGACAAATCACAAACATTTGACATTTAAAAAAAAAAAAAATCATCTCCTGTAATTCAACCCAGGCCTCTCATGGCATTACCATTCACATATGAGAAAGCTGAACCTCAACTAGAAAAGTACATGGTTTTGGGGTTTTGTTTTGTTTGTCTAGGTTGTGGAAAAGTAGATGTCAGAAAACAAAGTGGATGTCAAGATACTATAACAGTAAGAATTTAGGCCTGGGTCTGGAAAGGACATTTGAACATCAATATGTAATAGTAATCCATGTCCAAAACTCACAAGTGAGATTATCGAACTCCAGGGGAGTCTATTAATGTGGCCATAAAATCTACCCCATAATTTTGACATAAGTTTTCCAGCCCAAAATACAACCGACAATATCATCTTACGGGTCCGGAAATGCCATACATAAAGCAAAATTTCTACCGGAGAAATAACACTGTAATCATTTGCGGAGCAGTCTGACCAGTGTTCCCTGAGTTAGGCCAACCGCCCCCAACCATCCTTCCCACCTAAGTACTACCAGGTCAGGAGGATGCCCTGTTGCATGATCAGGCGGTCACTCCCTTCCACAAGGCCCAGGCCCGTACAGTTCGCCCCGGGGCTCCCATGGCCCCCGACCTCCAGTATCCGGCAACGATGGACCGCCACAGACCCGGCAGGGGGCGAAGGGCGCACATCCACCTCCCAGGAGTCCGTGGGAATAACCCCGGGCGCTCCGAGGCTACGTCCCACACCCAGAGCCGCACGGGCCCATCCCCGCCAGGTCTGGGAAGGCAGCCCGAGCCCAGGACCCCGCCTCCCCCGCACCTAGGGTC
>NW_012102031.1:14204908-14206136 GCF_000951045.1 Mandrillus leucophaeus
CGCCTGTAATCCCAGCTACTTGGGAGGCTGAGGCAGGAGAATAACTTGAACCCAGGAGGCGGAGGTTGCGGTGAGTCCAGATTGCGCCACTGCACTCCAGCCTGGGCAACAGAGCAAGACTCCGTCTCAAAAAACAAAACTAACAGCTAACATTTATTCATACAACTCATCTAATGGAATCTTCACAACTTTAATAGGTAGATGCCGTTATCTCCATGTTACAGATGAAGAAAGTGAAGCACAGAATAAGTTGCACATATTGAAACAAAATTCAAACCCAGCAGACAAAAAAAAAAAGAAAAACCACTATGCTCTCACCCACCCGACTGTACTGCCCAGTGCATGACACAGTAGCCTGAAATAAAATCTCAAGTAAGAAATTACTTTAGGCCAGACACAGTGGCTCATGCCTGAAATCCCAGCACTTCAGGAGGCCAAGGCAGGTGGATTGCTTGAGCTCAGGAGTTTGAGACCAGTCTAGGCAACGTGGCAAAATCCCATCTCTACAAAAAAATACCAAAAAACTGGCGAGGTGTGGTGGTGCGCGCCTGTAGTCCCAGCTATTTGAGAGGCTGAGGGGGAGAATGGCTTGAGCCTGGGAGGCAGAGGTTGCGGCGAGCCCTGATTGTGCCACTGCACTCCAACCTGGGTGTCAGAACAAGAAAAAAGAATGAACGAAATAAATTACTTTAGAATTAAAAGCTTGGAAAGTCCTTGCTTCACTACCAGAAAAACCGGTATGCTTCCTGCTTTTCGATAACTGTTATGCAGCTGATTGTGTCTCTCTTTTCACTCTGGCTTCCAGAAAGCCCAGGGCTAAATGTGAAGCTCAGCAATGACCTCTTCTTAGCCCTTACGGTCCACTCCTGCCTTAACTTTGCACCTTTATTTATATGTGGCTCTCCTGATTTTCCCTTACTGTTATATGACAGTAGGCTTTATGGAATGGGAGAAGAAACAGTAAATACATAAAATTGATGAATGACTTAAAGTTTTTTATTTTATTTTATTTTTGAGACAGAGTTTCACTCTTGTTGCCCAGGCTGGAGTATAATGGCGGGAACTCGGCTCACTGCAACCTCTGCCTCCTGGGTTCAACCGACTCTCCTGCCTCAGCCTCCCGAGTAGCTAGGATTACAGGTATGTGCCACCACACCCGGCTAATTTTTTGTATTTTTAGTAGGGACGGGGTTTCTCCATGTTGGTCAGGCTGGTCTTGAACTCCCGA
>NW_012102031.1:14206186-14207081 GCF_000951045.1 Mandrillus leucophaeus
ATAGTGGTATCTTCCACCTGCAATTGTGGGCAGGATAAAATCAGTTTAATATAATGCAAGTAAATATAGTGTTTTAGAAGTTGTATTCAGAATACTTTTTTTTTTTTTTTTTTTTTTTTTTTTTTTGAGACAGAGTCTGGCTCTGTCGCCCAGTGGCATCTCTGCTCACTGCAACCTCTGTCTCCCGGGCTCAAGCGATCCTCCCACCTCAGCCTCCTGAGTAACTGGGACTACAGACTCACATCATGCCCGGCTAATTTTTGTATTTTTTGTAGAGACGAGGTTTCTGCCATTTTGTCCAGACTGGTCTCAAACTCCTGGGCTCAAGCAATCCACCTACCTCAGCCTCCCAAAGCGCTGGGATTACAGGCATGAACCACCGCACCCTGTCCAGAATACAATTTCAAACTGATTCAATTTCAGCTCCTAATCAAAAGCTCAGCGGGAAGAAGTAAGTTTTCAAACAAAATAAAAAACAACCCCCCCAAAAAAATTGTAACCTACCCACACTAGCCTGCAGAATTCCACAAACCAGGATTGCATTACCGTAGGCCCTAACAGATTCACCTCCTCTGAGTTGCCTTTTAACATTCTACCCTTGACTTTTCTGTAAACTGTCTAGGAAGACTAGTCAAATGAAATCTATTCCTGCATCCGTTGTAAACTTTTTCCACAGCACTTTCTGAAATCTATTTTCAATGTTCATTGTCTTTTTACTCCACTAGAATGTAAAAGCTACTTGAAGACAAGGATCTTGTCGTGTTCGTCACTGTTTCCCCAGCACCTAGAACTGTGCAGTGTAAGTAGTAGGCAGTCCAATTTCTTGATTAACCAACAGCTGACTGGGTGCGGGGGCTCACGCCTGTAATCCCAGCACTTTGGGAGGCCGAGGTGG
>NW_012102031.1:14212276-14213644 GCF_000951045.1 Mandrillus leucophaeus
TGCTGGGATTACAGGCATGAGCTACAGCGCCCGGCCTATTTTTATTTTTATATTTTATTTTATTTTCAGACAAGGTCTCACTCTGTTGCCCAGGCTGGAGTGTAGTGGCTCCATCTCTGTTCACTGTAACCTCTACCTCCTGGGGCTCGAGCCATCCTCCCACCTCAGCCCCTTGAGAAGCTGGGACTACAGGTGTGCTCCACCACACCTGGCTAATTTTTGTATTTTTCATAGAGACGGGGGTGGCGGGGGGTGAGGGCGGTGTCTCACTATGTTCCCCAGGCTGGTCTCAAACCTCTGAGTTCAAACGATCCATCTGCCTCCGCCTCCCAAAGTGCTGGGATTACAGGGAAGAGACACAGCGCCCAGCCTTAAACTTTAAAAATTAAGGGGGGAAAAAAAAAAAAGGACTTTCCAACCTGTTTTTCCCATTGTTTAATAAGCTAAGGTTCTCATCAGCCGCCAAGCACCTCCTGCAGGGAAATTCCCCTAACTAGTCATCTGCTCAGGGAAAGGCCATAGGGTGAACTGCCACAGGTTTGTGGCCTCTGATTGGACTGAAGCTAGCACCTGACTCCAGGACAGCCCACCCATAGGCTACCTAGCTCCCAGTGAGATGGCACAGGGCAAAGAGTTCTGCCAATAGGCAGTCAGCATCCACTCAGCCAATCCCACAGCTCCCCAGGAATTCACAGTGGGAGAGGGAGATGGCATACAATTTTGGCCTCTTTTTAGACAGAGTGTCATCGTGTTTGCCTTTTAATCTGGGCTAAGTAATCTTCAATTGAATTTTCAACCAGTATTTGGGACATGGGAGGAATTTCTCTGCGCCCATGAAATCACAGTATTTGCACCTTCTCGTTTTCATAATAGCTAACATGAATTGGAGTGAGTGGCTATTGGCAGACCAGGTATTAGCACACTACAGCCTCCAACTCCTGGGCTCCAGCAACTCTCCTGCCTCGGCTTCCCTACTGGGTCCAGAGGTATTCACCACTGCAGCTGACTGGATTGAACCTTTCAATTGTGGCAGGCGCTATGTGAACACTTTACATGTATCTAATGTAATCTTAGGCCAGGCACGGTGGCTCACACCTGTAATCCCGGCACTTTGGGAGACTGAGGCGGGCAGATCACCTGAGGTCAGGAGTTCGAGACCAGCATGGCCAACATGGTGAAACCCCATCTCTACTAAAAATACAAAAATTAGCCGGGCATGGTGGCAGGTGCCTGTAATCCCAGCTACTAGGGAGGAAAATTGCTTACTCAGGAAAACTCCTTGAACCCGGGAGGCAGAGGTTGCAGTAAGCCAAGGTGGCGTCTCTGCACTCCAGCCTGGGCAACAGAGCAAGACTCCGTCTCAAAAAA
>NW_012102031.1:14213694-14214404 GCF_000951045.1 Mandrillus leucophaeus
ACTTTTCCTCTAAGATCAGGAATAAGATAAGGACCCCTACTCTCACCACTTCTTTTTTTTTTTTTTTTTTGAGACGGGGTTTTGCTCTCGTTGCCCAGGCTGGAGTGCAATGGCGCGATCTCAGCTCACTGCAACCTCCGCCTCCCAGGTTCAAGCAATTCTCCTGCCTCAGCCTCCCGAGTAGGTGGGATTACAGGCATGCACCACCATGCCCCGCTAATTTTGTATTTTTAGTAGAGACAGAGTTTCTCCATGTTGAGGCTGGTCTTGAACTCCTGACCTCAGGTGATCCGCCCGCCTCAGCCTCCGAAAGTGCTGGGATTACAGGTGTGAGCCACCACGCCCAGCTCACCACTTCTATTCAATATAGTACAGGAAATCCTAGCCGGAGCAATTAGGCAAGAGAAAGAAATAAAAGGCATCTAAATCAGAAGGGAAGACATTAAATAGTCTCTGTTTCTGGACAACATGATCATATGTATGGAAACCCCTAAAGACTCCACCAGAAAACCATTAGAACTAATAAATGAATTCAGTTAAGTTTCAGGATGGAAAATCAGCACACAAAGATTAGTAGCATTTCTGTATACTAACAACATAACAACTAATTATCCAAAAAAGGAATCAAGAAAACAATCCCATTTGCAATAGCTAACAAACAAAAACAAACAAACAAAAAAATTAGGAATAAATTTAACTAAGGCAGTAAA
>NW_012102031.1:14219029-14232787 GCF_000951045.1 Mandrillus leucophaeus
GGATCATGAGGTCAGGAGATCGAGACCATCCTGGCCAATATGGTGAAACCCCATCTCTACTAAAAATAAAAAAATTAGCCGGGTGTGGTGGCACACACCTGTAGTCCCAGCTACTCAGGAGGCTGAGGCAGGAGAATCGCTTGAACCCAGGAGGCAGAGGTTACAGTGAGCCGAGATCATGCCACTGCACTCCAGCCTGGTGACAGAGCGAGACTCCATCTCAAAAAAATAAAAAAAAAAAGAAAAGAAAAAAGAAACATGTTAGGTTTCTTTGAGGTAATGGGTTTGAGAACATTTTATATTCTATTTAAAAGCCAAATCAGTGGACAGTTTCCTTGTGTGCTTTGGCTAAAGACAGAGCCCCAGCTTTGTGCACTGGGTCAAGGAAAGAGGGGAACCAACCCTGGCTTTATCTTGCTGCCCTATTTCTCATGTAAAGTCCTCTACCCACCTGACCTTGTCCTCCTCCTGCTGTCCTTTCAGCCTTGCTCCCCCTCCTATCTTCAAAGCTGAAAATATTCTTCCAGCTTCACCGGGACTCTGAAATAGCCTAAGACAGATTAAAAGGCTGATTGGGGGTTGGAGGCTTCCTGAAGTCATACAGGGCCCCTGGAAGTCAGGGGTCCCTCAGCCTCCCAAAATGCACACTTCTCAACATTGGGTAATACTGCTTAACTCTAAATGTCACTGATTTCAGTGAGCACTTTGCACGAATTAGCCCATAATCTCTTCAGCGTCTCCTTCATCTCCCAATCCAGCGAAGCAGACAGAAGTAACTGTGGTTTTCAGACTTTGAGGAACAATTTGCCACGGGTCAGACAGAAATTAGAGTTGAATCATGTTGCTGTGACTCAATGTCTCCTGGGATTTTCCAAACATCATACTGCAACCCTACTGTAGGACAGGGTAATTTCAACTCTGATTGAGCCTAGAGCAGTGATTCTCAAAGCATAGTCCACAGGTCCCTGGAGGGTCCTGAGACTTTTTCAGGGTTCTAGTTGGGTCAAAACTATTTTCATAGACCAGGAGTGGTGGCTCACGCCTGTAATCCCAGCACTTTGGGCGGCCAAGGCAGGCAGATCACTTGAGGTCAGGAGTTTGAGACCAGCCTAGCCAATATAGTGAAGCCCCATCTCTACTAAAAATACGAAAATTAGCTGGGCATGGTGGCGGGTGCGTGTAATCCCAGCTACTCATGAGGCTGAGGCAGGAGAATCGCTTCAATCTGGGAGGCAGAGGTTGCAGTGAGCCGAAATTGCACTACTACACTCCAGCCTGGGCGACAGAGTGAGACTCCATCTCTAAATAAATAAATAAATAAAATTAAAACTATTTTAATAATAATGCCAAGAAATTATTTGCCTTTTTACTGTGTTGACATTTGCACTAATAGTGCAAAAGCAGTGATAGTAAAATTGGTGACACTTTATCACAAATCAAGGCAGTGATATGATATGTACTAGTAGCCATTGTACTCTTCACCAACATACACTAGTAGTAAACAAAATGACAGTTTCACTTAAGAAAATCACTGATGAAACAGTGAAAAAAAATGTGTTTTATTATCTCTATATATTTGAATACAAGTCTTTTTACTATTCTGTGTGATGGATTGGGAATTACACATAAAGCACTTTTTTCACTTTTTAAATTGAGGTGAAATTCACATAACATGAAATTAATCATTTCAAGTGGACAATTCAGTGACATTTTGTGCATTCACAATGTTATGCAACCACTACTTCTGTCCCATTCCAAAACATTTTCATCACTCTAAAATAAAACCCTCTACCTATTAAGCACTTATTTCCCACACACATAAAGCATGTTTACTATGTACAGAAGTAGGACAGTGGTCTCAAAGAAAAACACTTTTGCAGTTGTTTGAGTTGCAACATGAACTAGCCTCTTTTTTAAGGAAATACCATTTTTACTTGAAAGAATGATTAACATGTAAACTACAGTTACCCAGATTTCGGGGTTTGGCAGATATTTTCTCAAAAATATATGAAGTAGGTTTGTCACATCTAGTAAGACAGCTAATAGTATTTGTTGTCAATGATAAAATTCAAGCTTACTTATAATTCTGGAAAACTTAAATGTCCCACCATGAGCTTGACAGCCTCCCAATATACCTTCCCAATACATCTGCTGACACAGTTGGTGATGTTAGCAAAATGAATATTTTATATCATATAATGAAATGTGCCAACATTTGAAAGAGCTACATAGTGAACCAATATTTTCCATATGACCAATGCATGATATTATTGGGCATGGCAGTGCACACCTGTAATCCCAGCTACTCAGGAGGCTGGGGCAGGAGAATCACTTGAACTCAGGAGGCAGAGGTTGCAGTGAGCCAAGATCGTGCCACTGCACTCCAACCTGGGTGAGAGAGTGAGACTCTGTCTCAAAAAAATAAATAAATAAATAAAGGAGAAGGTAGACCAATGGATTTTAGTGTATGAAAAATTCATCAATATGAATTTTTTTTTAATTTTTTTAATTTTTTTTTTTTGAGACGGAGTCTCACTCTGTTGCCCAGACTGGAGTGCAATGGCACAATCTCGGCTCACTGCAAGCTCCACCTCCGGGTTCACGCCATTCTGCTGCCTCAGCCTCTCGAGTAGCTGGGACTACAGGCGCCTGCCACCACGTCCAGCTAATTTTTTGTATTTTTAGTAGAGACGGGGTTTCACCATGTTAGCCAGGATGGTCTCGATCTCCTGACCTCATGATCTGCCTGTCTCGGCCTCCCAAAGTGGATATGAATTTATGCAAGTAAACTTTAAGAAACTATTACCTGCCAACTTTTGGTGAGTATCAAGAAAGAATATCGACAATGAACTGAAAAGTATAAGTCTGCATTTTCTTCATGTACTTCAACCAAATCAAATTGCCCCAGACTAAATGCAGAAGCAGATATGAGAATGCAGAATTCTTCTATTGTCAGACTTTAATGAAAATTGCAGACATGTTAAAAACAATGCCATTCTTCTCATGAAATTTTTTGTTTGAGAAAATACAGATTTTTTCCATAAAAATATGTCATTTACGTTAACATGTCATGGACTTACAATGATATTTTTAAAATAGCGTCATTTTTTAACTATTAGCAAACCAAATTCAACAGCACATTAACAAGATCATTCACCATGATCAAGTGGGATTTATCTCCGGGATGCAAGGATGGTTCAACGTATACAAATCTATAAATGTAATACACCACATTAACAGAGTGAAGGACAAAATCATCCCATCATCTCAATAGATACAGAAAGGGCACTTGACAAAATTCAGTATCCTTTCATGATAAAACTCCCAACAAATTAGGTATAGGAGAAATGTATCCCAACATAATAAAGGCCATATATAACAAACCCATAGCTAATATCATACTCAAAGGTACAAAGCTGAAAACTTTTCCTCTAAGATCAGGAATAAGATAAGGACCCCTACTCTCACCACTTCTTTTTTTTTTTTTTTTTTGAGACGGGGTTTTGCTCTCGTTGCCTAGGCTAGAGTGCAATGGCGCGATCTCAGCTCACTGCAACCTCCGCCTCCCAGGTTCAAGCAATTCTCCTGCCTCAGCCTCCCGAGTAGGTGGGATTACAGGCATGCACCACCATGCCCAGCTAATTTTGTATTTTTAGTAGAGACAGAGTTTCTCCATGTTGAGGCTGGTCTTGAACTCCTGACCTCAGGTGATCCGCCCGCCTCAGCCTCCGAAAGTGCTGGGATTACAGGTGTGAGCCACCACGCCCAGCTCACCACTTCTATTCAATATAGTACAGGAAATCCTAGCCGGAGCAATTAGGCAAGAGAAAGAAATAAAAGGCATCTAAATCAGAAGGGAAGACATTAAATAGTCTCTGTTTCTGGACAACATGATCATATGTATGGAAACCCCTAAAGACTCCACCAGAAAACCATTAGAACTAATAAATGAATTCAGTTAAGTTTCAGGATGGAAAATCAGCACACAAAGATTAGTAGCATTTCTGTATACTAACAACATAACAACTAATTATCCAAAAAAGGAATCAAGAAAACAATCCCATTTGCAATAGCTAACAAACAAAAACAAACAAACAAAAAAATTAGGAATAAATTTAACTAAGGCAGTAAAAGATCAATACACTAAAAACTATAAAACACTGATGAAAGAAACTGAAGAAGGCAAATTAACAGAAAGATATCCCTTGTTTATGGATTGAGAGAATTGATATTGTTAAAATATCTATACTATCCAAAACAATCTACAGATTCAATACTAGCCTATCAAAATTCCAATGACAGTTTTCACAGAAATTTTTTTAAAATTCTAAAATGCATATGAACCACAAAAGACTGAATAGGCAAATCTGTCTTGAACAAAAAGAACAAAGCCAGAGGTATCACACTACCTGATTTCAAAATAACAAAGCTATAGTAATCAAAATATCATGGTGCTGGCATAAAAACAGACATACAGACCAATGGAACAGAACAGAGAGGCCACAAGTAAATCCAGATATTTACAGTCAATTGATTTTCAACAAAGATGACAACTACACAATGGAGAAAAGACAGTCTCTTCAATAAATGGTGCTCGGAAAAACTATATTCACATGCAGAAGAATGAAATTAGACCTTCATCTCACACCATACACAAAAATCAACTCAAAATGGATTAAAGACTTAAATATATGACCTGAAATTAAAACTACTAGAAGAAAACATAAAAGCTTCATAACATTGGTCTGAGAAATGATTTTTTGCATATGACTCCAAAAGCACAGGCAACAAAAGCAAAAATAGACAAATGGGACTACATCAAACTAAAAAGCTTCTGCCCAGCAAAGAAAACAACAGAGTAATGAGATAACCTATTGAATGGGAGAATATGTAGCAAACCATACATCTGACTAGGCGTCAATATACAAAATGTATAAAGAACTCAATAGTAAGCAAATAAATAATCCTACTTTAAAAAATGGGCAAAAGATCTGAATAGGCATTTCTCAAAAGAAGGCATACAAACAGCCAACAGGCGTATGAAAAACTGTTGAAGGTTACTAATCATCAGGGAAATGCAAATTAAAACCACAATGAGATATCACATAACACTTGTAAAAATGGCTATTATCAAAGAGACGAAGACTGACACTGTGGCATGCCTGTAGTCCTAGCTACTTGGGAGGGTGAGGCAAGAGGATTCCTTGAGACCAGGAGTTTGAGACCAACCTGGACAACATGGCGAGCTCCTATCTCTACAAAAAAATACAAAAGTTACCTGAAGTGGTGGCACATGCCTGTAGTCCCAGCTACTTGAGAGGCTGAGTGAGAGGATCACTTGGGCCCAGGAGGTCAAGGTTGCAGTGAGCTATGAGTATGTCACAGCACTCCAACTTGGGTTACAGAGTGAGACCTTCTCTCCAAAAAATAAAAAAGTACGAGAGAGAAATAAAAGTAGGAAGTAAATATTAGTATAAATGTCCTAAGCACATTATGTCAAAAATTCACAAGAATGATACCCAAATAACTGGACACTGGGAAATACTCAAATAGTGTTTGATTGAGCTTTTGATGTCACCATTTATTTCTATATGGGTGATCTTCATCTGGAAAATGGATTAATGTGGGAGTTAAATCAGTTAACACAAGTACAATAGTACAATAGGACTCAGTAGGTGTGGGTGCCATCATTCCCCCAGGAAGAGGCACCCTGCTGTCCAGTGTCAGGGAGGCTTTGCTGCAATGGGAGGTAAGAGGCTTAGGTTACTGACCCAGCTGAGCCACTGACTCACTGTCTGATCTGACCACACCTTCAGGACCTCAGTTTTATCATCCAGATAATGACAGGGTAGAATGTCATCCTCTTCTTGGAGCCTCCTGGTTCTACCAGCCATCCTTTGATTAAAGGATCAGCCTCGCCTGGTTTGATTAAAGGATCAGCCTCGCCTGGTTTGATTATTGCATCAGGGAGCCACAGAATTGCAACTAGAAACAACTCAAGAGATCCAAACGTGTCTCCCTGGCACCCCTGCCTCATTTCATGAATGAAGAACTGAGGGCCAGAGAGGGTAAGCAACTCGCTTGGCTATTCTGGGAGAGGAAGTCGGCAGGTTCTGCCCCAGTATCCAGTGGGGAAATGAGAGAGCTTCCTCTTCATTTTGAAAAATGACAAGTATTTGGTGGTTTAGGCACTACCTACCTTAACAAATACCCCAAAATTCTGCTGCGGATACAAGTCCCACTTCAGCTGGAAAAAATCAATGCCATAGGTTTGGGAACACTGTGGTAACCGGGTTGATGGATCACTTTGCGTTACAAACTAAATCTACCTTTAAAAGGTCAGAGCCCCCTCTAAATTTCCCCAGGTAAGATAGAAAAGATGAAATTGGAAAGAACGGGTTAGAAAGGTATTGCAGGGTGAGTGGGGGGTGGCTTCCCTCCTTCTCCTCTCCATTTGACCTCTGTGTCTCCTCTCTCTCCTTTCCCTCCCCTCTCCAGTGTAAGACAACACACCTCTCTCAGTGCCCAATGTGCTGTGCCCAAAGCTTCCCTGCAGCCTGGGCCAACTTACCAGCTACAAATAGAACAAGAACCCACTGAAAATAGCTCCTCCTCCCTTCTGCCCAGAACTTCCAATTGCTCACTAAGACACCCTGCCCTACACCGAGCAAGCTGCAAGCAGAGAACTGGGGTTGAGGGACACCAAGGTCATAATAGGGGACCATCTCAGGAACAGTCCCAATAACAGCTAACTCTATTATAAAGTACTAGGTCAGTGCCAGCGCCACTGCAAGAGCCTGGCTTTAGTTCCCTGCTACCCAGTGAAGAAGCTCCTGGCTATTAACCTCACCATGCAGATGAAACTGACAGGTGAGGAACTTTCCCAGGGTCACATAGTGGGAAGTAGGAGGTGGAACTGGAGGCAGAACCCACCCAGACTCCAGTCTGGAGGCAGACTGGAGTCCCTATGGTTAACCACTGCGCTACAGTCTCTCTCTGTGCAAGGTCGCTGTGCCAACTAGCTCCACATCCATGAAGCTGTAGGGAGCTCAAACCATCCAGACCCTTCTTTGACAGCCAGGGAAACTGAGGCCCAGAAAGAGGAAAGTCTTGCCCAAAGATACTTAGTAAACGAGTAAATCAAGCACCCAGGTCTCACTTGGCTCAGAGGCCAATTGTTTTTGCAGAGGTCAAGGCACACAGAGACTCCCTTGTTCCTTTTATGTGGAAGCCCCATGGGCCTTTTTTTTTTTTTTTTTTTTTAACTCAACCTCCTCCCTTTTCCCAACAGAGCAGAGAACTCCCCACCCCCAGACATCCGTCTGGCAACCAGGCCTCCTGAGAGTACCTCTTCCTCCTCTGCTCAGGGTGTTTAATGTTCTAGAGAAAGACAGCAAACAGCAGGGCATAAATCATGGGTGACACAGGCTGGCTTTCTCCTCTGCTGAATGTGAAGCAGACGGGACCCAGCAAGGGAAGAGAATTAGCAGGGATTTGCTGGCTCATTTAAATTCAAGGTCCAAAGGCTCACATTTCTCCTGCCCCTGAGAGTTAGATAAATTTTCTTCTACTCTGGATCCCATTTGTTATAAAGTAATTCTCTGAAACAGTCTTAACCTCTGCAAAGATGACAAGAAAAAATAGAATAAGGTCACAGAAGCTCTGCTGGGGAGGAATTTAAGAAGTGATTGAGGGCTATGAAAAAGAGTCTCACACCTGGTGTCAGAGGAGCTTACATTCCCAGCCCTGCCACATCTCTACAGAGTCGGCCAAGCTGCCTCAGTTTCCCCGATGTGTCTGAGAACCAAGGAGTCCAAAGAGATGCAAATGCTCTCTTAGGCAATCTTTTATTTTATTTTATTTTATTTTTTTATTTTATTTATTTTTTATTTTTTGGAGACGGAGTCTCACTCTGTCGCCCAAGCTGGAGTGCAGTGATGTGATCTCAGCTCACTGCAAGCTTCGCCCCCCGGGTTCAAGCAATACTTCTGCCTTAGCCTCCCAGGGAGCTGGGACTTCAGGCACATGCTGCCACGCCTGGCTAATTTTTTGTATTTTAGTAGAGACAGGTTTTCACCGTGTTGTCCAGGCCAGTCTTGAACTCCTGAGCCCAGGCAATCTGCCCGCCTCAGCCTCCCAAAGTGCTGGGATTACAGGCCTGAGCCACCGTGCCTGGCCTAGTCAATCTTTTTGTTGTAAATGTTTGTTGAGCACCAGGACGAGCTCTGCCCATGCAACCACGAACAAGACAAAAACCAGTCCCTGGCCTCCTGAGACTTACAGTCTAGTTGGTAAGACAAAGTCAACAGAAGCCCAGGTAAGTGCTGTAATGGAGAAGATACAGGATTTATGGCAGCAGTTGTGCAGCGGAACCTACAGACTTGTGGAGGTCCAGGTAACATTGATACAGAGACTTGAAGGAAGGGGAGGAGCTAAGTGGGCAAAAATCAAAGAAAAAGTTGACTCAGAATCTGCAAATACACAGAGGCAAAAGAGAGCTGGCCTCTTCCTCCAACAAGTATGGGTTTATTGGGGCATCTTTCTGTGAGGCAGTCTCACCATTTTAAGAAGAGAATCTTTGCTGAAATTCTATGATCTAATGCTGTGTTGTTAATCACAGAGTGCAGGCTGGATTCCATAATGGTTACATTCTTTTAATAGTACAAATTCCTTTTTCAGCACCTCTAGGAAATAATCAACCCTGTCCCAACAAGTCTCTGAATGTTGAAAAATCCTTCTCTTTTCTTTTTGTTTTCTTTTTTCTTTTCTTTTCTTTCTTTCTTTTTTTTTTTTTTTTTTTTTGAGACTGAGTCTTGCTCTGTCACCCAGGCTGGAGTGCAATGGCACGATCTCAGCTCACTGCAACCTCTGCTTCCCGGGTTCAAGCAATTCTCGTGCCTCAGCCTCCCAAGTATCTGGGATTACAGGCACAAGCCAGCACATTGGCTAATGTTTGTATTTTCAGTAGAGATGGGGTTTCACCATGTTAGCCAGGCTGGTCTCAAACTCCTGACCTCAAGTGATCCGCCTGCATAAACCTCCCAAAGTGCTGGGATTACAGGCATGAGCCACCATGCCAGGCCTTACAAATCCTTTTTTTGTACATATTCCATCTGTCTCCCTGGTTCCCACGTTCATGACTTTTTAAGGTCGGGTCTTCTAGAATCTGACCCACTGTGTCCTCCCTTATCAGGGCATATACTGCATAAAAGGGCCCCCAGTGTGATGTGGAGGCCTCAGTCTTTCCAGTAAATTACAGAATTATGTACAACCAGAGAGAAAAAATAAAGCTCATTCTCTACTCTGAGCCCAGTGGTGTGGAAGGTTGCCAGTGAACACCCCTATGGGGAAATGTAGCTCTAAAGGCAGGAACCAACAGAAATGTCTCTGGAAATGAGTCTCCACTTCCCACCAACGAGGCTCAGAGAGACTGGGCAACTTACACAGGGTCCTGTGCAAAGAGGTGGCTGGACTGGCTTTCAAACCCAAATGATTGGCCTATGTCTTCAGAATTTCTCGAATATTTCTGAGGAAAGGTATTACATAGCTATCATCAAAATAAACCACAAAAAAAGATTCCCAGCTGAAAAATAATTAGGGACATGCTGAGTTCAACAAGGTAACCAAACCATTTTATTCTTTGCAGCAGAACTCAGAGTCTTGATATGCTGATGCACATAATAATTACCTAAGAAGAGCTTATGGAGTTTACAGAGTTTCCAGAACTCATTTGAGCTGAGAACACATTACTGGGCAATTCTGGGATCTGGGGTTCATGGAACTCACTTTGGAAAACACTGCACTAACTGTTCTATGATCTTGTAAGTATTTATATCCTTATATATAAAGGGAACCCAATCTGTTTATTTTGGATGGATGATTTCCTTGTTGGGTGACCTCAAGTCAATAATATTCTCCCCTTTTTGAGCTTCATTTTTATCCTCTACAACAGGTGACAGCAAACATTCTCTGTAAAGAACCAGATAGGCTGGGCATGGTGGCTCATGCCTGTAATCCCAGCACTTTGGGAGGCCGAGGCAGGCAGATCACCTGAGGTCAGGAGTTCGAGACCAGCCTGGCCAACATGGTGAAACCCCATCTCTACTAAAAATACAAAAATTAGCCGGACAAGGTGGTGCACACCTATAATCTCAGCTGCTTGGGAGGCTGAGGCATGAGAATCACTTGAACCCAAGAGGTGGAGGTTGCAGTGAGCCAAGATCGTGCCACTGCACTCCAGCCTGGGTGACCGAGCGAGGCTTCATCTCAAAAAAGAAAAGAAAAAAAAAGAACCAGATAATAGACTGGGCATGGTGGCTCACACCTGTAATCCCAGCACTTTGGGAGGCCAAGGTGGGTAGATCACTTGAGGTCAGGAGCTTGAGACCAACTTGGCCAACATTGCAAAATCCTGTCTCTACTAAAAATACAAAAATTAGCTGGGCATGGTGGTGGGTGCCTGTAATCTCAGCTACTTGGGAGGCTGAGGCAGGAGAATCGTTTGAACCCAGGAGGCAAAGGTTGCAGTGAGCTGAAATCGCACCACTGCACCCCAGCCTGGGTGACAGATTAAGACTCCGTCTCAAAAAAAAAGAACCAGATAATAAATATTTAATGTTTTACAAACCACATACATCCCTGTGGCATTTTCTTCCTTCCTTTCTTCCTTCCTTGAACTCTTTTATCTTTTTTCAAATTTATTTTTAATTACCAGATAATTGTGCATACTTATCAGATACAATGTGCTGTTTCACACATTGTAGAATGATCAAATCAGGGGAATTAGCACAAATATGTATCATTTCTTTGTGGTGAGAAAATTTAAAATTCTCTCTTCTAGCTATTTTAAAATAGACAAATACATTATTATTAACTATCGTCAGCTTGCTGTGCAATAGGACACCAGAACTTATTCCTCTAACTATAACTTTGTACCCCCTTTACCAACATCTCCCCGTTCCTGCTCATCTCCCCATCCCCACCAGCCTCTAGAACTACCACTCTACCCTCTACTTCTATGCATTTGACTTTAAGATTCCACGTAGAAGTGTTTGTCACTGTGCCTGGCTTATTTCACTTCATATAATATCCTCTAGGTTCGTCCATGCAACAACAAATGACAGACTTTCATGTGTTTTTAAGGCTCAATAGTATTCAATTGTGTCTATATACCATATTTGAAAAAATACATTCATCCACTGATGGACACTTAATAAGTTTTTTCCATATCTTGGCTATGGTTGAGTACTGCTGCAATGAACATGGGAATGCCGGCATCCCTTCAGCACACTGACTTCAATTCCTATGGATATGTGCCCAGCAGTGAGATTGCTGGATCATATGGTAGCTCTATTTTTAGTTTTTCGAGGAACCTCCATACTGTTTTCCATAAGGGCTGTACTAATTTACAGTAACACCCACGGTGTACAAAGGTTCCCTTTCTCCACATCCTTGCCAACACCTTACCTTTCATTTTTTTGATAATAACCTCTACAATGCCTCAAAATATAAAAACCATTCTTGGCTGTCAGGTCATGAGAACAGGATGGAGGGAAGAGTTGGGGCAGCATTTTGGCCCAAGCTGTAGATTGCCAAGCCATGCTCAACAGTGTTTCATACACATAAAGTGTGAGGAAATCTACCAGATATTCTGCATTTTGTACATTTTGGTCCTTCTAAGCCACCTTAGGGGGTGGGCACCAAATTTCTTCTCCTTTCTAGGGAACAGCTGATGTCCAGAGAAAGAAAAGGAAAATCTCATTTGCAGAATCACTCAATGGCCAAGAGGAAGGTGCCACTCAATGACTCTGATGCTCAGAAGAGATGCCCAACCCATGGTGTAGACTTGTAGCATCTTTACAGTTTCTTTCTTCCTTCCTTTTTAAAGAGACAGTGTCTCACTCTATCATCCAGGCTGGAGTGCATGAACATGACTCACTGCAGCCTCAACTTCCTGGGTTCAAGTGATCCTCCCACCTTGGCCTCCCAAGTAGCTGGGACTACAGGTGTACCACCAAAACTGGGTAATTTTTTTTCAGTTTTTATAGACAGGTTCTTGCTATGTTGCCCAGGCTGCTCTCAAATTCCTGGACTCAAGTGATCCTCCTGCATCAATCTCCCAAAGTACTGAGATCGCAGGCATGAGCCACCATGCCCTGCCTTCTCTGCAATTTCCATAAGACAAGACAAGGGTTTAACAGCAGTAGTCTGGTCGGAAAAAGGGACTAGGAAACTGTGCATTTGCCTTTGCAGGACACATATGTATAGCACATGCACTTTTTTTTTTTTTTTTTGAGACTGTCTCCCTCTGTCGCCCAGGCTGGGGTGCAGTGGTGCCATCTCGGCTCACTGCAACCTTTGCCTCCTGGGTTCAAGCAATTCTCCTGCCTCAGCCTACTGAGTAGCTGGGATTACAGCCACCCGCTGCCACACCCAGTTAATTTTTGTATTTTTTGCAGAGACGGAGTTTCACCATGTTGGCCAGGCTGGTCTCAAACTCCTAACATCGAGTGATCCACCTGCCTCCACCTCCCAAAGTGCTAGGATTACAGGCGTGAGCCACCGCGCCTGGCCACACATGCACTTTTTACTTACAGTGGATATTCACTTTTAGTAATTGGGAGGGGACTGATAGAGAATTTGAGATAAAAACTCCAAACCATTTCTCAGATCTGCCCCTGCTGTAGCTACTGTGGACCAAGCTTAGTGTCTGCCGTTTTGTAGGCTCCCATTTCACTGGTCCACAAATTAATCCTACAAGCAAGTAATGTGATCTCCAGTGAGTGATGGAGAAGGTGATGATGAGGCTCCATGAGGTTCGTTAACTTACCTACCCGCCTAGTGTCGCTCAGGTGATAAATGATGGAATCACAGTCCATTTGCAAGTCTCCTGGCCCCAAAGTTGGTATCTATTCCAATGCACCCTGTTGATTGGAACCACTACCCTGAGCCTATGTTTTAATGATCAGGGTACTCACAGTCAATTTCTTATAATTTCATACTTTATTACATAGAGCATTAGATAGTTTGATAAATGTTTCACATGTTAGTCTTCATTCAGTCTCTGTGGATTGATTTCTTATGTTTTATTCACCTCAGTTCAATATTTGAGTCAAAATTCCTTTGAGTTCTTGACTCAGAAGTAGGCTCACGTAAATATGCCCAACTGATTTTTGACAAAGGTGCAAAAGCAATTCAACAGAGGAAAAATCACATTTTAAACAAATGATGCCAGAGCAATTGGACATCCATGGGAAAAAAAAGAACCTGGATGATATACAAAAGTTAACTCAAAATGGATCAAAGACTTAAATGTAAAACATAAAACTATAAATCTTTTAAGAAAAATACATAGGAGAGAATCTTTGGGATCTAGGATTAGGCAAAAAGTTTTCAGACTTGACACCAAAAGCACAAGCCATAAAAGGAAACATAAATAAATTGTACCACATCAAAATTTAAAACTGATGCTTTGTGAAAGACCTTGTGAAGAAAATGAAAAGACAAGCTACAGGCCAGGCGCAGTGGCTCACGCTGGTGATCCCAGCACTTTGGGAAGCCAAGGCGGGCAGATCACGAGGTCAGGAGTTCGAGACCAGCCTGGCCAACATGGTGAAACCCCGTCTCTACTAAAAAAAAAAAAAAATAGAAAAATTAGCCAGGTGTGGTGGTGTGTGCCTGTAATCCCAACCACTCAGGAGGTTGAGGCAGGAGAATGGCGTGAACCCGGGAGGCAGAGCTTACAGTGAGCTGAGATCG
>NW_012102031.1:14232839-14237516 GCF_000951045.1 Mandrillus leucophaeus
AAAAAAAAAAAAAAAAAAGACAAGCTACAGACTGGGAGAAAATATTTGTAGGCTACATATCTGACAAAGAACTATGAAAATTCAATGGTAAGCCAGGCGCTGTGGTGCACACCCATAGTCCTAGCTACTCAGGAGGCTGAAGTGAGAGAGTTGCTTGAGCCCAGGAGTTCAAGTTCAGCCTGAGCAATAAAACTAGACCCCATCTTTGAAACAATGACAAACCCAACAGTAAAGATCCAACAATCCAATTAGAAAGTGGGCAAAAGACATGAACAGACATTTCACTGAGAGAATATGCAGATGGAAAATGAACACATGAAAAGATGCTCAGATTAGTAATTAAGGAAATGCAAATTAAAACTACAATGAGATATAACTACACATCTGGCAGAATGGCTAAAATAAAAAACAGACCAGGTGGTTCACACCTGTAATCCCAGCATTTTGGGAGTCCAAGGTGGGAGGACCACTTGAACCCAGAAGTTTGAGACCAGCCTGGACAACATGGCAAGCGCCTGTCTTTAACAACAACAACAAAATAGCTGTACATGGTGGGGCATGTCTGTGATCCCAGCTACTCTAGAGGCTGAGGCAGGAAGGTCACTTGAGTCCGAAAGGTCGAGGCTGCAGTGAGCTATGATCATGCCACTGCACTCCAGCCTGGGTGACAGAGCAAGACCCTATCTCAAAAATAAAATAAAATAATAAAAACAATGATAACACCAAATGCTGGTGAGGATGCAGAGAAATTGGATCACTCATACATTGCTGGTGGGAATGCAAAATGGCAAAAACAGTGTGGAAAAAATATGACAGTTTCTTAAAAATTTAAACATATGCTTACCAATACCCAGCAGTTATACTCTTGGGCATTTATTCCAGAGAAATGAAAAACGTAATGTTCATGCAAAAATCTGTACGTGACACCTGTAATCCCAGCACTTTGGGAGGCCAGGGCAGGTGGATCACCTGAGGTCAGAAGTTCGAGACCAGCCTGGTCAGTATGGTGAAACCCCATCTCTACTAAAAATACAAAAAGGAGCCAGGCACGGTGGTGGGCACCTGTAATCCCAGCTACTTGGGAGGCTGAGGTAGGAAAATCACTTGAACCTGGGAGGCGGAGGTTGCTATGAGCCGAGATTGCACCACTGCACTCCAGCCTGGGCAACAAAGTGAGACTCAATCTAAAAAAAAAAAAAAAAAATCTATGCATGATTATCTATAGCAGCTTTATCGTAATAGTCCCAAATTGGAAACCAACCAAATGATCTTCAATGGGTAAATGTAAAACAAACTGTGGTACATGGTATCATGGACTACCACTCAACAATAAAAAGGAAAGAACTATTGACACCTGCAACGACTTTGTTGGATCTCAAGGAAATTATGTTGAGTGAAAAAAAAGTCAATCTCAAAGAGCTACATAGGGCAGGGCCCGGTGGCTCATGCCTGTAATCCCAGCACTTTGGGAGGCCAAGGTGGGCAGATCACTTGAGCCCAGGAGTTTGAGACCAGCCTGGGCAACACAGCAAAACTCTGTCTCTACAAAAAAATTCAAAAAGTAGCGGTGTGCACCTCTAGTGCCAGCTACTTAGAAAGCTGAGATGAGAGGATCACCTAAGCCTGGGGAGGTCGAGGCTGTAGTGAACCGTGATCACACTACTGCACTTTAGCCTGGGTGACAGAGTGAAACCCTGTCTCAAATAAAAAAAAAAAAAAAAAAAGGCTGAGCATGGCCTTTTGGTTTATAGACTCAAGCCTATAATTTCAGCACTTTGAGAGGCTGAGGTGGGAGGATCACTGGAGTCCAGGAGTTCAAAAATGAGCCTGGGCAACAAAGTGAGACCCCATCTCTACTTATAAAATTTTTTAAAAAAAAAAGAAAGGCTAAATACTGTGTAATTCTATTTATGTAACATTCTCGAAATGACAAAATTATAGAGATGGAGAATAGATTAGTTGCCAGGAGTTAGGGAGGCAGGAAGGAAGGGAGAAGGCTGTGGCTATAAAAGGGTTACACAAGGTATCCTTGTGATGAAACTGTGAGTGGTAGTCAAACAAATCTACCCATGATAAAATTGTACAGAACTAGGCATACATACACACACACACACACACACACACGAACGAATATAAAACTGGGGAAATCTAAATAAGGTCGATGGATTGTATCGATGTCAATTTCCTGATTGTGATAATATACTATAGTTATAGAAGATGTCACCATTGGGGGAAAATGGGCAAAAGACATAGGGACCTAGGGGATCTCTCCATATGCTTTCTTACAACTGCACACAGATCTACAATTATCTCAAAATAAAAGGGTTGTGGCTGGGCACGGTGGCTTACATCTGTAATCCCAGCACTTTGGTAGGCCGAGGCGGGCAGATCACTTGAGGCCAGGAGTTTGAGACCAGCCTGACCTACATGGCGAAGCCCCATCTCTACTAAAAATATAAACAAATTAACTGGTGTGGTGGCGCTCACTTGTAATCCTAGCTACTCGGGTGACTAGGCATAAGAATCGCTTGAGCCCAGGAAGCAGAGGTTGCAGTGAGCACTCCAGCCTGGGCTACAGAGTGAGACTGTCTCAAAATAATAATAACAATAAAAAATAAAATAAAATAAAATATGCTGGGCACGGTGGCTCACATCTGTAATCCCAGCACTTTGGGAGGCCAAGATGGGCAGATCACGAGGTCAGGAGATTGAGGCTATCCTGGCTAACACGATGAAACCCCGTCTCTACTTAAAATTCAAAAAATTAGCCGGGCATGGTGTCACATGCCTGTAGTCCTAGCTACGTGTGAGGCTGAGGCAGGAGAATTGCTTGAACCTGGGAGGCCAAGGTTGCAGTGAGCCAAGATCGTGCCACTGCACTCCAGCCTGGGTGGCAGAGTGAGACTCCGTCTCAAAAATGAAATAAAATAAAATAAAAGGGTTTTGTTTTGGTTTGGTTTGGTTTAGGTTTTAATTCTTTTGAGTTTTTGGCCCAAGATGGTTCATTTCAGGATTTAAGGTGCACTGGCCATTCATTTGTCTACTAAGATCACCTCATAGCTTTTGGCAAAGCCCATGTCTGCCAGGAACAGTGCTAAGTGCTCTTCATAGATTAACTCTCTTAATAGAACCTAGTAAAGTTGGAAACATTGTTATTATATACCCACTTAACAGATGAGGAAACTGAAGCTCAGCAAAGTCAAGTCATATGCTCCAATCTTTATAGCCATTAAAAGCCAGGAAAAAAAACAGAGCCTCTGAGTCCAAGTCCACACCATTACCCTCTACACTATACCTCCTCTCTGATTAGATGCCACATGGCATTGATCTTTGGCACAGACTAGCTTTGAACCTAGGACAAAACGCCAAGGTTCTCCTTTGAGTTCTACTAGGATAGCAGTACAGTGGAAAGAACACTGCATCATTCCACTAGATTCCTCTAGACCATTCCAATTACCAAGACTAAGTTTAAGTCCCAATGCGGCGGCTTTGTAGCCTTAGAAAGTCACTTCTGTGGGAGCCTCAGTCTTTCTTCTTTAAACCAGAGCTTGTAATTCCAGCACTGTCGGTGGATCAAATGAAGTAATGTATTTTAAAGGGCTTTGGACACTCCAAAGGGGGCAGTTATTATTAATAACAGGGCACTGTGAAGTAAATTCTAAATATAGGCCACTCACTCCTATTTATCTTCTGGTTTGATGGTAAATGCTTTGAAGGCTTGAGCTGAGTTTTGGCCTTTTATTTTATCCTAATCTCTCCTTTATGAAGTGCTCCCCAAAAATGGTACATTTCTAAAAGTTTTTGTTAACTGTAATATTGATAGAAAAGTGATCAGAATGCAAAAAGAAAAAGAAAAGTATTGATGGTAAAAATACAGAACTCTGTGCTTTAACTGCATTTTTCTTGCAAATTGTGAAGAGAACTCAGAATGGTCTCAGCCAAAACTCAGCTCTTGAATTTCCTGCCTTACCCCAGGTAAACTTCTTATTTTCAGTGTTGGAATTGTGGGTTCTATCTTTCCAGGGGCATGGAAGAATGTGAAATTTGCAAAGTACTTTGAGGCACAACGTGTTCTTGCTATTTATACTAACCAGAATCTGTGGCTGTTTTTTGGGTAAGGTTTTTCCACATAAAACCAACCTTTTTTTCACCCTTTTCCCGGTTACAACAACCTTACAAACTCACAAACAAATTCCTCAGCTTTACTACTAATGCCAGTAACATGAACTTTAAAAATGCCTTTCATCTCCTCCCTTAAGCAACGTTGCAAACAGTAATTAAAGTTCAACACTCTTGTGAAGGAGGCATCTATTATTCAATCCATTTTCCAAACAGGTAAACCCAGACTTAGAAATTATGCCAGGTGCAGTGGCTCACGTCTGTAATCCTAGCACTTTGAGAGGACAAGGCGGGTGGATCACCTGAGGTCAGGAGTTCAAGACCAGCCTAGCTAACATGGTGAAACCCCGTCTCTACTAAAAATATAAAAATTACCTGGGCATAGTGGTGTGTGCCTGTAATCCCAGCTACCCGGGAGGCTAAGGCAGGAGAACCACTGGAACCTGGGAGGTGGAGGCTGCAGTGAGCAGAGATCGTGCCACTGCACTCTAGCCTGGGTGACAGAGTGAGACTCTGTCTCGAAAAAAAAAAAGAAAGGATGAAAGAAAGAAAGAAGAG
>NW_012102031.1:14239421-14241236 GCF_000951045.1 Mandrillus leucophaeus
ATATAAAAATTAAGCCAAGGTGGGTGGATTGCTTGCACTCAGGAGTTTGAGACCAGCCTAGGTAACATGATGAGACCCTTCTCTACTAAAAATACAACAACAAAAAAGTAGCCAGGCATAATGGTGCGTAGCTTTGGTCTCAGCTACTCAGGAAGCTGAAGTGGAAGGATTGCTTGAGTCTGGGGGTCAGAGGTTGCAGTAAACCAAGATCATGTCACTGCACTCCAGCCTGGTGACAGTGAGACCCAGTCTCAAAAAAAATTATTTTTTTATAGAAACCAGGTCTCACTTTGTTGCAAAGGTTGATCTTGAACTCCTGGCTTCAAGTGATCCTCCCTCCTCAGCCACCCAAAGTGCGGAGATTACAGGCATGAACTACCGTGCGAGCCTACCTGGCTTCTTTCACTCAACATTATGTCTATTAGACTCATTCATGATTTGACATGTAGCAGGGGTTTATTGTTTTCAATTGTTGTCCAGTATTTTATTATATGAATAGATCATAATTGTTTATCCATTCTACTGTGGATGGATGTTGGGGTTGTGTGTACATGTTGTTTGTTGAACCTAAGCACTCATCTCTCTCCCTCTCTCCCTCCCTCCCTCCCTCCCTCCTTTCCGTCCTTCCTTCTTTCCTTCCTTCCTTCCTTCCTTCCTTCCTTCCTTCCTTCCCTCCCTCCCTTCCTCTTTCTTTCTTTCTTTCTTTCTTTCTTTTTTTCTTTCTTTCTTTCTTTCTTTCCTTCTTTCTCCTTCCTTCCTTCCTTCCTTCCTTCCTTCCTTCACAGGGTCTTGCTTTGTCACCCAGGCTAAAACGCAGTGGTGCAATCATGGCTCACTGCAGCTTCGAACTCCTGGGTTCAAGTGATCCTCCTTCCTCAGCCTCCTGAGCAGCTGAGATCACAAGCATGAGACACGATGACCAGGTAATTTTTGTTTTGTTTTGTTTTGTTTTGTTTTGTTTTGCAGAGGCGGGATTTCACCATGTTGCCCAGGCTGGCGTCAAACTCTTGGGCTCAAGTGATCCCCTTGCCTCAGCCTCCCAATGTGCTGGAATTACAGGCATGAGTCACCATGCTTAGCCCTAAGCACCCATTTCTGATATGTAGGAAAGGAGTTGCTGGTAAGAGGGTAGGTAGATGTTCAGTTCTGGGAAATGCTCCTAACAAGTTTTCCAATTTGTATCAATTTAATTTATCCTCCCACCATCAGTGTATGAGAATTCCATGGGAGTATAAAATTTTGTCATTAAACTCTGACAAACAATTGCCTGCAAGTCCAACTATGATCTATCTGTTCTTCAGAATTCTCATTTCAAAGTGTTTTTCTGTTCAAACGCAAAAGTAGAGAAAGTGTCTAAGAAAATCTCAAAGGCTTCAGGGCACGAAGATGACATCAGAGGTCAGGAAGTTAAGAAATTAGAATGGTCATTTTCTTGGGAGACTTGGAGTCAGTCACTGCTCTGAGCCTCAGTTTCCTTATCTTTAAAGTAAAGCCAATGGATGGGCTCATTTCTAACATTCTTTTTAGTTCCCAATGTCATGATTCCAACTTGAAAAATGTTGATGTTGTAATGTTAAGTAAAATGATAGAGGCCAGGCACAGTGGCTCACGTCTGTAATCCAGCACCTTGGGAGGCTGAGGCGGGCAGATCACTTGAGCTCAGGAGTGCAAGACCAGCCTGGGCAACATGGAGAAACTCCGTCTCTACTAAAAATACAAAAATTAGCCTGGTGTGGTGGCAGGCACCTGTAATCTCGGCTCCTCGGGAGGCTGAGGCAGGAGAATCGCTTCAACCCAGGAGGCGGAGGTTGCAGT
>NW_012102031.1:14244176-14245291 GCF_000951045.1 Mandrillus leucophaeus
AGGGAGGGAGGGAGGGAGGGAGAAATTAGAGGCCTGCCCATAGGTCAACAGGGTTTAGAGCAGGGAGGGTAGTGGAATTAAGACTTCTAGACTTCCTAGCTCTTAGATTCACCAAGGCATGGGGCAGTAAGAGTTTATGGGCAGAAAAGTGGAGATGCCCCCTCAGAGCAGGTATTCACTGAGGTAGGGTGATCTAGAGGAGGCAGAAAGGAGAAACAGACCAGATTCAATGATGCTCAAGGAAAGGAAGGAGGGAGAAAAGGAAAGAAGAAAGGATTTAATAATAGATGGATGGATGACAGGCAAATAGAATGAATGGATGAAAGAAGGAAAGGCTGGATGGGAGGAAGGAAGGGAGGAAGGGGGGAAGGAAGGAAGGAAAGAAGGAAGGAAAGAAAGAAGGAAGGAAGGAAGGAAAGAAGGAAGGAAGGAAGGAAAGAAGGAAAAGAGGAAGGAAGGAAGGGAGGGAGGGAGGGAAGGGCGAGCCTGAAATCACTTATAAAAGAAAATAAATGAATTAGATCCACAAATTTGGTTGAAGGCAAGAAGGATTATGATGGAAAGAATAGTATTTTTAAACTGTCTGATTTTTAAATGAAGAATAGGAAGGATAAGGTTTTTTTAACTTCATATTTTGAAAAAACTATAGACTCACAAGAAGTTGCAAAACAGTACAGAGAAGTTCCGTGTACCCATCATCCAACTTCCCCCAGTGGTAACATCTTACATAACTATAGTGTATTACCAAAGTCAGGAAATTAATTGGCAATTAACAAGACAACGGACTTACTCAGATTACACTAGTTTAGGAAGCATAATATATGTTTACAATTTTATTTTACACATGAAGTACACAAATCTTAAGTGTACAGCCTGATGTAGTTTTATATATGTGAACATTCATATAACCAACATCTCTATCAAGATATAGAATGTTATCAGCCCCCAATGTTACCAACTCCCTCGTGTTACCTATAGTCAATAACTGCCTTCCCATATAACTTTTATTCTTTTTTTTTTTTTTTTTGAAACAGGGTCTCACCCTGTCACCCAGACTGAAGTGCGGTGGTGTGATCACAGTTCACTGCAGCCTTGACCTCCTGGGCTCAAGTGAT
>NW_012102031.1:14247902-14249988 GCF_000951045.1 Mandrillus leucophaeus
AAAAAAAAAAAAAAGTCAAAGGGTAGAAAGAACATATGCTGCCACTTTGGAAAATATACAACTGGAGGAAAATAAACAATGCTTATATTGTTAGATTGTTGCATATTTATTTTCTTTCCATGTTTAATAATACAGGATTTTTAAATTTGTGGTTATACGAGTCTAAAATATTTGTGTATGTAAATATATATTTGATGTATTAACATAATAATATTAGCCTACCATATTAACATACTATAGCACATGAACTAATTATTTTTCCATTTTTTTATTTTTTAGAGACAGGGTCTCGCTATGTTGCCCAGGCTGGAGTTCAATTGCTCTTCACAGGTGCGATCATAGTACACTGCAGCCTCAAACTTCTGGCCTCAAGATGTCCTCCCATCTTGGCCTACCAAGCAGCTGGAATTATAGACGTGGCTTTCACTTTCATATATAATATAAAACCTGAGATTTCATTAACTCCAGATATATCATCAACTCAAATTATTAGACACTTTGAAGCCAACTAATATTTATTCAAGAAATACTGAGCACCTTCTCTGTGCCAGACACAAGGCTTGGCCCCGAGGACATGTTTGGAGAACTAGACATAGGACTTGAATGTCTAGGAATTTATCACCTGCTGCAAGGGACAAGCACATCAATAGACAAGTACAAGGCAATGTGCTAAGGTTTATTTTTGGCAACTTGGGAACTTACAGGAGGAAACTTACTCAGTTTGAGAAAGTCAGAAGGGTTTCCTGGAGGACATGGCACTCAGCTGAGACCTGAAAGATGATTCTAAGTACACCAGGTACAAGGGGAACAGGAGTGGGAAGAGCATCCTCTGCAGTGGGACTAGCTGTGATACAGACATGGGAGCTAGAGAGGTGAGATGGTCATGGAGCCACAGTTGAGTCAACTGTGGGTGTTTGTGGGACAAGATAAGATACAGTTGAAGAGGTTAAAATACCCCACACAGTTCATTGAACTGCCATGGAGAACCATTGCAAAATATCAATCCGGGGCTAGTCAGTAACCATTCAGTTTTGTTCCAAATTCCCCAGATATGGCTGACCATAAACTGAGATATTGACAAATACATATAAACTGGGCTGTTTGCATGCCCTGCTGGCACTGCTGATTTTCTCATAGGGAGCTAAAGGATTGTCAAAGGCAAAAAGTACTGTGTCTGCTGGTCTCATTGGCAATCAACAAGAAGCAAGGTTTCAGCCCGGGGAGGTGTCCAAGGGCCCTATTAGGAAGATGACACAGGTGGCTGGACAGGGGCCAGAGGGTTGAGAAAATGAGGCACTCATCCAAACAGTGTCAGGGATTATCCGTGGGCATTGGTATAGGGCACAGAGCCCAGAGGAGCAGAGACGTATTGTGACATATGTCTATCTATAGTCAGTAGGGAAGCGGCAAGGCCACTAGAGACAGGGAGACAGCCCATTCTCCACCTTCCTCTTAGTATCGCTGCAAAAGCTGCTTTGTGCCTTGTCACCGGCAAGCCATCCCAATGAAACACTCAGTGACCGAGTGGCATTGAGAACACATCAGTAGTAGCATGATACATTGGTCAGAACCACATGAGCTCAGCTGGAGGCATAGCCGCCTTCTCTCTTTGGCTGGTGACAGGTTGATAAAGTTCTCAAGTCCTGCAGTCAGCCCCTGACAGCTTCTCTGGGCAACGGTTCATGTTGGGATGCTTCTGCCACCCTCCTGTACACCCCAGGCACAGCAGCTGGCCGGCTACTGCCTCCTACCAGGAAAGGTCTGGACCTCACTGGGATTCCAAAAGCTTGACTTTCAGTCCCTTCGTGCAGCGTCCTCTGAGTGCAGCTCCTGATCAGCAGGCAGGAGGCCAATTTAAAAACACAAAACGTACTTATTTCTCACATGTCTAAAAAGTATAAAGACAAATCTAAATCTCAGACCAGCTAAAATCTTTGACTTATCCTAGATTCCCCTAAAAGTAGAGTATGAGGCCGGGCAGGGTGGCTTATGCCTGTAATCCCAGCATTTTGGGAGTCTGAGGCAGGCAGATCACCTGAGGACAGGAGTTCAAGACAAGCCTGGCCAACATGGCGAAAACCTGTCT
>NW_012102031.1:14250433-14253042 GCF_000951045.1 Mandrillus leucophaeus
AAAAAAAAAAAAAATTACTCAGTCTCAGTATTCTGTTATAGCAGTACAAAATGGACTAAGACGTGCTCAGCATCCTTCCCTCCATTCCTGGGAACAGCATCTCCATTTTGGGATTGGGAAACCACCCTCTCACTTCCAGTCCCTGTGACTGGGTGAGGCTAACCTCTCCTTGTTCCCAAGACACCAACTCCAAGGGTTGCTCAAGTCCCAGTTCCAGCCAATCAACACAGCCTGTTCCTGCCTGCCAGCTACAATGATTAGTTCACGACCAGTCCCTGAATCGTAGGTGCTTAGATCTTCATTTGAGTATTCACACAGCCATGTATTTTGGGAATACAATTCCATCCCATGGGTAGGACCTGAGAGGCTTAAACTAACCAGTTTAAGTACATCCATTCCACTGAATGAAGACACTAATTTTGGAGTGAGCATGTGACCAAAGTGGCCCAGCCAGCCTGCCTCTCAAGACTGGCTTGGAATGCTGGAACACGTGTGTTCTTTCTGTGCTCAAGGGAAGAAGGAAGCCCATGGTGCTGGCTGCGGATGGAGGGCATCTTTTTTTTTTTTTTTTTTTTTGAGATGCAATCTCGCTCTGTCTCCCAGGCTGGAGTGCAGTGATGCGATCTTGGCTCACTGCAAGCTCTGCCTCCCAGGTTCATGCCATTCTCCTGCCTCAGCCTCCCAAGTAGCTGGGACTACAGGCGCTGGAGTGCATCTTAAGACCCTGAGGTGAACCATTCTCAGTAGAACACCTCACTATATATGGCAGAGCAAAAAGACAAAACCGGTCCCTGAGGACCCAGGTGAGTTGTTGGATCAGCCAAACTTGAAGCTCAACTTACTTCTGGATCTCCACTTATGTGCACCAATGATTCCCCTTCACTGTTTAAGTCCATTTATGGTGGATATTTTGTTACTTGCAAGCTGAATGCAAACCTAACCAAGCCTGAAGTTAAACCTAAAAGAGAACCATGAGTTCATGTAATAGAAAGGTCCCAGGCTGGACGTGGTGGCTCAGGCCTGTAATCCCAGCACTTTGGGAGGCCAAGGCGGGTGGATCACCTGAGGTCAGGAGCTGGAGACCAGCCTGGCCAACATGGTGAAACCCGATCTCTACTAAGAATACAAAAATTAGCCCGGTATGGTGGTGCATGCCTGTAATCCCAGCTACTTGGGAGGCTGGGGTAGGAGAATTGCTTGAATCCAGGAGGAGGAGGCTGAAGTGAGCCGAAATCCTGCCACTGCTCTCCAGCCTGGGTAACAGTTGGAGACTCTGTCTCAAAAAATAAATAAATAAAAGAAAAGTCACAGGGTAGAGACACTCCAAATAAACTGAGGCTTTACATCCATGATCTCATTTGATTGTCATATCATACTGGTCACTACCATTCGGATCCCCATTTAATAGATGAGGAAAAAAAGATTCAAAAAAGTGATGGCACCAACCCAGTAGTTCTCAAGCAGAAGAAATTTTGCGCCCCCCCCAACCCAGGGGACCAGGTACACTTGATACTGTCTACAGACATTTTTGGTTGTCATAACTTGGGAGTGGGGAAGGGGAAGGAGGGAGCTATGGTACTGGCGTCTAGTGAGTAGAAGCCAGAAATGGTACTCAATGTCCTACAATGCATGAAACAGTCCCCTACAACAAGGAATTATCCAGGCCAAATGTCAATAGAGCTGACATTGAGAAACCCTGCTTGATTAATCCAGGGTCACTTGGATGGTAGGCTCAGATTCAAACCCAAGTCACTCCACAGAATGCTGCTTGAGCCCACTCTAAAAATGCAAAACATCCCTATGCCAGAGCCAATCAAAGGGTGGCTACAGCTAAGGCTCAGGAAAGCGAGAGGTCTGAGAGCTCAGGAGTAATGGAGCCCAGCCACTTCAGGGGCACCGTAATCTTGTACCAACTTCACCCTCTGTCAAGTGCATTCCAAGGTGAGCCCCTTGTGGGTTCCTGCTTCATTTCTTGGCCCTGGTGGCCTGTGCTTTGGAGGACCTAGGGAGATCTGTGGCTCCATGCCCAAGGTCCCAATTCCATTTCTACCTATTTGCCTGGCATTTGCTCTCCAAAACTGGAAATTAATAATTCATTTTGCAGGATGAATAATTCAGCAGAGAGGACAAAGGGCCACTGGCAGTGGTTGACACCACAAAATCAGTCTATGTTTTCTTCTAAAGGGAGAGGGGACTGGGCACAGTGGCTCATGCCTGTAATTCCAGCACTTTGAGAGGCTGAGGCAGGTGGATCACCTAAGGTCAGGAGTTCAAGACCAGCCTGGCCAAAATGGCGAAACTCCTTCTTTACTAAAATATGTAAAAATTAGCCATGTGTGGTGGTGCATGTCTGTAATCCCAGCTACCTGGGAGGCTGAGGCAGGTTGAACCCAGGAGGCGGAGGTTGTGGTGAGCCGAGGTCGTGCCATTGCACTCCAGCCTGGGCGACAGAGTGAGACTCCATCTCAAAAAAATGAAATAAAATAAAAATACAAAATTAGCCAGGTGTGGTGGCACACTCCTGTAGTCCCAGCTATTTGGGAGGCTGAGCATCAAGGATCACTTCAGCCTGGAAGGCTGAGACTGCAGTGAGCTGTGATTGTGCCACT
>NW_012102031.1:14253862-14271386 GCF_000951045.1 Mandrillus leucophaeus
GCTAGGTGCAGCAACTCACCTATAATGTAATTCCAGCACTTTGAGAGGCCAAGGCAGGAGGATCACTTGAGCCCAGGAGTTCAAGACCTGCCTGGGCAACATAGTAAGATCTCATCTCTAAAAAAAAAAAAAAAAATTAGCCAACACCTATAATCTTAGCTACTTGACAGACTGAGGCAAGAAGATCACATGAGGCCGGGAGTTCAAGGCTGCAGTGAGCCATGGTCACACCACTGCACTCCAGCTTGAGCGAGAGTGGGAATCTAACTCAAAAAAATAAAAAATAAAATAAAGGGAAAGGGGAAAAGAAACTCTACATCCAGGATGATCTCTGGATGGAAATGACACCAATACTGGACAATTTAAACAAGCTCCCCTTTTGGGAATGGGCATTGGTGAAGACATTGGGGCTACCTAAAGGGAATTCTGGACTGTGTTTCCCTCCCCACATCACTTCCAGCCTCTTGAACTTTCACAGTCCATTACAGCCCAGCTTGATTGGCACCTACTCCAGTAAGCTTTCCCTGACATCCCTAACCAATTGAAGCTGAAAATGTATTTCTGATTCCATGTATTAACCACTGATCACTGCCCTGACCACTGCCTGCCTCTCAGCCTCACACTAAGCCATGTTTCTATCACCACAGATTCTTGGGCCTTGAGATGGCTTTTCTAACTAGAAGGGAACAAGAGGTTCACCAGGGTGCTGGTGTGAGTTGCTCTCAGCCTTTTGAGGATGTTTCTTTAAGGATCAGATGAAGCCTCTCAGCCTCTCTACTGAAAAATGTTCCCCAAACACAACTGTGTACAATTCAAGAGGGACACAGATCTTGGGAGCCCCTTCATGGACCTGAGTTTAGAATTCATGCCTCATGGGGAGCCTTCTGTTAAGGAGAGGAATTTCAGTTGTTCAGAATGTGTGCTATGGTTTGAATGTGCGCCCTCCAAATTCAGGTGTTGCCAATGTGACAGTATTAAAAGGTGGAGCCTTTACGAGGTGATTGAGTTAGGTGCCCTCATGAAAGGATTTTTTTTTGCTCTTGTTGCACAGGCTGGAGCGCGGGGCCACAATCTTGGCTCACTGCAATCTCTGCCTCCCGAGTTCAAGCAATTCTCCTGCTACAGCCTCCCAAGGAGCTGGGATTACTGGCGCCTGCCACCATGCCCAGCTAATTTTCTGTATTTTTAGTAGAGGTGGGGTTTCACCATGTTGGCCAGGCTGCTCTTGAACTCCTGACCTCAGATGATCCACCCACCTCGGCCTCCAAAAGTGCTGGGATTACAGGCATGAGCCACCGTGCCCGGCCTCATAAAAGGATTTGATGAAGGAAGTTCAACCTTCTTGCCCTTCCTCCTTCTGCCATGCAAGAACACAGTGTTCCTTCTCGCTGAAGGATACAGCAACACGGCACCATCTTGCAAGCAAGAAAGCAAGGCCTCATCAGACAACCAAAGCTGCTAGTGCTTTAATCTTGGACTTCCCAGCCTCCTGAACCGTTAGAAATAAATTTATGTTCTTTGTAGGCTGAGCGCGATGGCTCACACCTGTAATCCCAGCACTTTGGGAGGCCAAGGTGGGCGGATCATGAGGTCAGGAGCTGGAGACCATCCTGGCTAACATGGTGAAATCCCGCCTGTACTAAAAATACAAAAAAATTAACTGGGCCTGGTGGCGGGCACCTGTGGTCCTAGCTACTTGGGAGGCTGGGACAGGAGAATGGCGTGAACCTGGGAGGCAGAGCTTGCAGTGAGCTGAGATTGCACCACTGCACTCCAGCCTGGGTGACAGAGCAAGGCTCCGACTCAAGAAAAAAAAAAAGAAATAAATTGATGATCTTTGTAAATAGCTCAACCTCAAGTGTTCTGTTTTAACAACACAAGTGGACTAAAACAGTGTGGAAAACAGCTCAGTCTCTCAGTCTTGCCTCTCCTCAAAATGGCCCTGTCTCAGGGCCAAGGTATTTTAAGGAAGTCAGTAATCAACAAGGAGCTATTAGATACCTTCTGTGTGACCCTGGGCAAGTCATTGCCCATCTCTGGACCACAGTTTCTTACTTGGAATTGGAAGAGTTGGTCTAGATTATCCTAGCACTTTGATTCAATCATTCAGTCAGCAAATATTTATTACACACTATAAGATGCCAGGTACCAAGCTAAGCACTGGGGATAAGGTTGGTGGACAAAACAGATGAGGTCTCTAATTTGTCAGAACACATAGTCTAACGAAGGAGTCAATCATTCATTGACGACACATAAATACAGGAAGATAAGCTGTGACCAGTGATACACAAGGGAAGTGAAGGGAGCTAGCTAGGAATGCGTGTATCAGGAAAGTGATTATAACCTGGGAAAAGGTGAGATGAAGAGGAGGCTTTACCTTGACAAGGAGAGCAGGGGGTTATTTCAGGCCGAGGAAGCAGCATGGGCTAGTTCCCTGAGGTGTGAAGGGGCCGTTGCACTCAAGGAATTAGGTCAGAGCAGCGGCATACTGAAATCTCTGGGGACTATGCAAGCCCAGAGAGTAGATACTCAGCAAGAAGAGAAAGTAGGGTTCCCTTCTTTTCATGATGGTCAAGGTAAATCTTCCAGTAACTTCTTTTCAAACTCTCTCAAGGAAAGCTGAAGAGCTGGCGATATTCCACTGGATTGAAACCCCAGGTTTAATGGCCAAAACTGCCAAGTATCAATCTTTCCCATCACCAGGATAGCCGGAGACCTCTTGAAATTCCTTCCTTTCAGATCCTACATGGAAAGTACAAGATGTGGCTGGGCATGGTGACTCACGCCTGTAATCCCAACACTTTGGGAGGCTGAGCTGTGAGGATCGCTTGAGTCCAGGAGTTTGAAACCAGCTTGGGCAACAGAGCAAGACCTCATCTCTAAGAAAAAAAAAATTTTAAATAGCTGGGCACAGTGGCTTGCGCCTGTAATTCCAGCTATTCAGGAGGCTGAGGCAGGAGGATTGCTTGAGCCAGGAGGTCAAGGCTTCATTGAGCTGTGATCACTGACACTGCACTTTAGCCTGGGCAACAGAGCAAGACCCTGTCTCAAAAAAAAAAAAAAAAAAAGAATGTACAAGATGCTACCAAATAAAAAATGTTAAATCTTGACGTGAAGCAAAATGCTCGCTGCCCCAACCCCCTCTGAATTTAAACCACATCCCAGCGTTTGAGGAATTGTTTCTACCTCCTGGTTCTGTGGCTTTATTGTCCCACCCTGATGATTATAGAGAGACCTGAACATGCCAACTGCCACTTTGATGGGTGGTCTGAGTGCAGTCTCCAGGCTGCATGGAAGCAGACAGGGCCACCCTTTCATCTCCCTGGGTGGGGCTTTAGGCTAGAGCCAGCATGGAAACTTTGGTTCTGGTGCCCATTCTGCCATCTCCCCCACTGCTGGGTAATTCTGAAAGGTCCCATTCCCTCTTTGGGCCTCAGTTTCCTCATCCATAAAATGAGAGGTTTGAGTTACATGTTCTGTAAGCGTTTTCTTCGATTTAGGGGATTCTCTGCCCTCTGATTTCTAAAACGTGTTAACTCTGACTTTTTTTTTTCGTCTTTCTGACTGTTGTTCACAGACCAGTGACAGGAGGCAAGACAACCACTATTTGTAAATTATAATGAATGGATAATTAACTGCCTTCAAATTAAAGCTCTCTTCCTGGAAGCTAGGAGACCTGGTTTTTAAGTTGTTTACCATTATCATCACTTAACACTGTTTTCTCACTAAAACCAAAAGGGGTAGGAGACAATGACAAGCAGATGTTTTGTTATTAGGGGCCCTGGGGGATGATTTGAGACTTTTCACTGCAGTGATCATTCTCTAGAATCTTCTGGAGTCAGCAGAAGCTTTGATGAATCCGACAGAGGCCAGGGGGATTGGACAGACACAGAATGGAGGCCTATCGAAAGAAAACCTGGCTTAACAGAAAGCTGCTGGGGACAGCAGTTCCTGGCTGAGGACAGTGTGGATTATGAAATTAATATATTTATGTGACACTTTGCAAAGAGATTTCAACTGCCATTATTTCATTTTCTCATGAGGACACTTTGCCAATGGTTGAGCTCACACTGCTATTACTTCTCACATGAATCTTTTTTATTAAATGGTCTCGCTGGCTGTGGTTGATTTCCTGTTAAAACAGTCACCAAGATCTGTAAGACAGAAAACAGACCAGTAGTTGCCCATGGATGGGGAAGAAGGACTAATTCCTCTCCACTTGAATCAGAGCTGGCTTTGTAACTTGCTTTGACCAATAGAATGTGGACGAAGTGATAGTGTGGCGTTCCAGAGCCTAGGGCTTGAGAAAAATGGCAGCTTCATTCATCCCTGAGAGGTCTTACAAAGATACATACATACATACATACATAAAAAGAAATATGACGCTTCGGCCAGGCGCCGTGGCTCATGCCTATAATCCCACCACTTTGGGAGGCCAAGGCAGGCGGATCACCTGAGGTTGGGAGTTTGAGACCAGCCTGACCAACATGGAGAAACTCCGTCTCTACTAAAAATACAAAATTAGCCAGGCATGATGGTGCATGCCTGTAATCCCAGCTACTTGGGAGGCTGAGGCAGGAGAATTGCTTGAACACGGGAGGTGGAGGTTGTGGTGAGCCAAGATGGAGCCAATGCACTCCAGCCTGGGCAACAAGAGAGAAACTCCATCTCAAAAAAAAAAAAAAAGAAAGAAAAGAAAAGAAAAGAAATATGGCAGTTTCTTGGCTAGGCACGGTGACTCCTGCCTGTAATCCCAGCAATTTGGTTGGCCAGGGCAGGTAGATCGCTTGAGCCCCGGAGTTCGAGACCAGCATGGGCAACGTGGCAGAACCCCATATTTACACAAAATACAAAAATTAGTTGGGCATGGTGGCATGCACCTGTGGTCCCAGCTACTTGGTGGGGCTGAGGCAGGAGAATTGCTTTAGCCCAGGAGGTCGAGGCTGCAGTGAGTCGTGTTGGCACCACTGTACTCCAGCCTGGGTGACAAAGTGAGACTCTGTCTCAAGAAAACAAAAAACAGGCCAGGCACAGTGACTCACACCTGTAATCTCAGCACTTTGGGAGGCTGAGGATTGGCCAACATGGTACAACCCCATCTCTACTAAAATACAAAAATTAGCTGGGTGTGTTGACAAGTGCCTATAATTTCAGCTACCCTAGAGGCTGAGGCAGGAGAATCACTTGAACCCAGGAGGTGGAGGCTGCAGTGACTTGAGATCATGCCACTGCACTCCAGCCTGGGTAACAGAGTGAAACTCAGTCTCAAAAGAAAAAAAAAAAAGAAAGAAGGAAAAGAAAAGAAATGTTTTCCATTTTTTACCCTCTTGGGGTCTAAACCACCACACAGAAGCTCCAGCTATACCACCATTTCTCAAGCTCATGATTATTAATACTTTGGGTCAGATAGTTCTTTGTGATGAGGCTGCTTTATGTATTGCAGGATGTTTAGCAGCATCCCTGGCCTCTAATACCTAGTTCCTCTAGTAGTGACAACCAGAAATGTCTCCAGACATTGCCATATGTCCCCTGTGGGAGAAAATCACCCCTGCTTGAAAACTGCTGGACTAGACTACTGAATGATGAGAGAGACCATGTGGCAAGAGAGCCCCACCCAGCTGCCAGCTATTCCAGCCACCCCAACTCAGATGCCAGACATATGAATGATGCTGTCTGGGACGTTCCAGCCTCAAATGAGCATGCAACTCAGTGTAACCAAATGATAACACCAGCTGACACTACGTGGAGCAGAAGAACCACTCAGCTTAGCCCAGCCAATTCACAGAATCATGAGACATAATACATCTTTATAAGCCACTAAATTTGGGGGTAGTTTATTATGCAGCAACAGATAACTGTGACACAGGCCTAGCTCCATTCTTTTATCTTTTTTTTTTAAGGCAAGGTCTTGCTCTGTCAGCCAGTCACCCAGGCTGGAGTGCGGTGGCATCATCATGGCTCACTGCTGCCTCAACCTCCTGGGGTCAAGTGATCCTCCTGCCTCAGCTTCCCAAGTAGCTGGTACTAGAGGCGTGAGCCACCACACCCAACTTTTTATATTTTTTTGAAGAGACAGGGCCTCTCTATGTTGCCTAGGCTGGTCTCAAAGTCCTGGGCTCAAGTGATTCTCCCATCTTGGCCTCCCAAACTCTCGAGATTACAGATGTGAACCACTGCACCAGCCCTAGCTCCATTCTTGCTATCATCTATTCTGTCCACTGCCATGGCTATTAGAGTTATCTTTTTTTCTTTTATTCTTTTCACAAGACTGCCTACCATTGACTACTAGAGTTATCTTTCTAAAAATTTCTCAGCTCCATTCAAACCCTCCAGGACCTTCCCCACCATCAGTTGCTTAGCATGGTCCACAAAGCCCTCCATAATCTGGCCTCTCCTTAAAATGCCCTTAAACTCTGAGATTCAAGCTATACACATTTACTGCAATTACCTGAATGGTCCATCTTCTTTTACACCTCTGGGTCTTTGCTCCTTTCCTTGTTAAGTTCTACTAACCTGTCAGTTCCTAGATTTCCTGAAAACTCAGATTAAACAGCATCCTCCCCAGAGAGTCCATGTATATCCTACTACATACGATGCTTTTCCTGGCTGGGTGTGGTGGCTCACACCTGCAATACCAGTTGGGAGGCTGAGGTGGAAGGATCACTTGAGCCTAGGAGTCCCAGGTTGCAGTGAGCAATGATGGTGCCACTGGACTCCAGCCTGGGAAACAGAGTGAGACTTTGTCTCAAAAAAAAAAAAAAAAAAACTTTTGGCCAGGCACGGTGGCTCATGCCTGTAATCCCAGCACTTTAGGGGGCCGAGGCGGGTGGATCACCTGAGGTCAGGAGTTTAAGACCAGCCTGGCCAACATGGTGAAACCCCGTCTCAACTAAAAATACAAAAAAATAGCAGGGCATGGTGGTGGGTGCCTGTAATCCTAGCTACTTCAGGAGGCTGAGGCAGGAGAATCACTTGAACCTGGGAGGCAGAGGTTGCAGTGAGCCGAGATTGCACCATTACACTTCAGCCTGGGTGACAAGAGCAAAACTCTGTCTCAAAAAAAAAAAAGGTTTTTCCCTTATGACCTCAAAGCATTATGTATATGCCTATCACAATACTTCTTAAACCGTGCTATATAATTTATGTTTTATTCATATTTCTGACAAGACTGTGAAAACCTTGAAGGCTGGAATTGAATCGTTACTTTATTGATGATAACTGGCACATGGTAGGTGCTCAATGAATATTTGTTGCTGAGTGATTATAGTAGGTTGAACAAGCATTATTATACAGCTAAGGAAACAGAGGCTTAGATAAGCTAAGCAACTTGTCCAGTTTGCCTAGTAATTAAGGGATATAAATGGGCTTAACACTTACATCATTAGACTGTACAACCAATCCATCAGCTACCTCTTTACCATGTACCTCTCCAGAACACCACTGGTCTAATAAAAGAATACCAATTGGTGGGTACCCAAGGTATACCTGGTCTATCCAGAAGCTAATATCTCCTTATCCCTAATCTAGCAACTTGAAATGCCAGCCACTGTTTCTGGTCATGATCTTGAACAGTTAACAATCTCACCCCTCTTGCCCCAGTGGGTACCAGTCATAATCTTTAGAAAAGGCTGGTCAACTAAACAGGAGAAGGACTGAGCACCTAAAAGTTGTATTAGGACAGAAGCCCAACTCAAAATGGCTTAAGCAAAACAGGCATGAGAAAAGCCTCAGGGTACCTGAATTCAGGTTTGCCTAGATCCAGGGTTCAAATGATGTCATCTCTCTCTTTCATTCTCTCTCTGCTTATCATTCCTTTTCTTGGCTCTGCAGTTCTCTGAGTTGGCTTCATTCTCAGGTTCTATGTGGTGGCCTCCAGCCAGCATAAGTTTATTCTTACTGCTAACAATCTCATCAGAAGGAGAGCTTCTCTTTCCTTTTGATTTCAAATAAAGATACCAGAATTGGGTATCACTGGATAGATTTGGCAGACTGGATGGAATGGCTCATGCCTGTAATCCTAGCACTTTGGGAGGCTGAGGCGGGAGGGTCACTTGAGACCAGGAGTTCAAGACTGGCCTGGGCAATATAGACCCTGTCTCTTAAAAAAAACAATTGAACATCATGTATCCACTCTTGAGCCAATCACTGTGACTGAAGGTTTAGAATATGCCATTTATCCAGGCTCATATTAGATTGATGTGGCAGCTTCCAAGATGGCACCCAGTGATCTTGCCTTCTGATATCCATGCCCTTGTATAGTAAGACCCCTCCCACATTGAATCAAGACTGGCCTATGTGACCAGTAGAAATGTGGCTGAAGTGATAGTTTGTGACGTCTAAAGCTAGGCCACAAAGACATTGGTGCTTCTGCTTTGATCTCTTAGATTGTTCGCTTTGAGAGATGCCAGGGGCCATGTGGTGGGGACACTCAACTAGCCCTGTAGAGAGGAACCGAGGCCCCTTGCCAATAGCCAAGTACCAACCCAGCAGTCATGCGAGTAAACGATCCACCGCAGAAGTAAATCCTTCAGCTCTAATCAAGTCTTCAGTCCTAGCTGACATCTGATTGCATCTTCCTGACAGACCCTAAGCCAGAACCACCCAGCCAAGCCACTTTGGAACTCCCAACCCACAGACACCATATGGGATAATAAACTATTTTTTTAAATTGAGATGGGGTTTCACTATGTTGCCCAGGCTAGTCTTGAACTCCTGGGCCCAAGTGATCCTCCCACCTTGGCCTCCCAAAGTGCTGGGATTACAAGCATGAGCCACTGCACCTGGCCTAAAAAACTATTATTACTGTTTTGTTTTGTTTTGTTTAGATGGAGTCTTGCTCTGTTGCCCAGGCTGGAGTGCGTGGTGTGGTCTTGGCTCACTGCAACCTCTGCCTCCCGGGTTCAAGCAATTCTCCTGCCTCAGCCTAGCAAGTAGCTGGGATTACAGGCGCCCGCTGCCACCACACCTGGCTAGTTTTTTTGTATTTTTAGTAGAGACGGGGTTTCACCATGTTAGCCAGGATGGTCTCAATCTCCTGACCTCGTGATCCGCCCTCCTCAGCCTCCCAAAGTGCTGGGATTACTGTTTTAAACTGTTGTATTTTGGGATGATTTGTTGCATAGCCCTAGATGACTAATACAATTTTGGACATTTAAACTCTGGGTAAGGGGTCAATGCCACTCCATACATATTGAAATGGGAGTGACGGTTCCCTAAGGAGTGATCAAGTTGCTATTGGTAGGAAAACAGAGGAAATAAACACTGGATGCCAAACAACAGCTAATCTCAACAATGAGTGCTCTGCAAACACATGCTTGCTGGAGGACTGACATGCAAAAGAAGGGAACACTGATTCATCTGAGGTGACTCAGTGTCTGGGCCAAGCAAGACTCAGACCTAGATGTTTCAGTGTCTATTTTGTAGCACTGAATATTGACAGTTTTCTCCCTAGTTACCCCTAGACTTTGTTGATTATACGAACCATGGACACTCCTCTCTTTTGCCAACCCAAATAGTTGTTCTTAGTTGTTTTTCTTTTAACCTAGAGGAGAAGCCAGGCCAAGAAATTACTCTGTATTTGCATGTTTGCAAATGACTTATGCATGATTTGAGGCCTCTCCTGTTAACCCGGCTTTTAAATTTAATTTCAGTTGGACACATATTAGCTCAGACAAGAATGTGTCCTTTGTAAACCAACATTCCTCATTAAGCTTTTTTGGCAAGGGAGAAAGATGAAAGAAATGTAAAAGTTAACACTCCAGCTGATAGGGAGTCTCCTTTCTTCCTTCCTTCCTTTTCACTAACATTTTTCGAGCACCTACTATGTTCTTGGCATTGTCTATATTATCTCATTTAAGCCTTCTGTTTTGTTTTGTTTTGAGACTGAAATGCAGTGGCACACCCACAGCTTACTGCAGCCTCCACCTCCCAGGCTCAAACTATCCTCCCATCTCAGCCTCCAGAGTAGCTGGGACTACAGGTGTGTGCCACCACACCCAGCTAGTTTTATTTTTATTTTTTGAGAGATAAGTCTCATTATGTTGCCCGGGTTGGTCTCGAACTCTTGGTCTCATGCAATCCTCCCACCTCAGCCTCTAAAAGTGCTGCAATTACAGGCACGAGTCACCACATCCAGCCTTAAGCCTTCTAATGATGAGGTGGATATTAACTATCTTGTTTAACAGATGAGAAAACAGATACATTTGGAGAAGTTGGTGACTTATTGGATGTTTTGACTTCTTACAGTCATGTTATTTAGTTCCAAAACCTTTGTGATATGAACATCTTTGTACCCATAGAAAAAGATGGAATCAGTGCATATATTTTTTCCGGAATTATTATTTTAAGGACCAAAGACTGCTGTATGTGATTTTCTCCCAACCAGTCACCAGGATACAGATTGCGTTTTCCATGCGTCCAGTGTGTGTGAATGACAGAGAAGAAACAAAACAACACAAAACAAAACACACAGTTTCTGGCACCTTTTTCTGTCCCTTCCATGTCAGTAGAAGATCAGTTTTCCAAAAATGACAGCAACAGACTGGCATGGTGGCTGTAATCCCAGCACTTTGGGAGGCTGAGGTGGGAGGATTGTTTGAGCCCAAGAGTTCAAGACTAGCCTGGGCAACATATTGAGAAACCATCTCTACAAAAAAATTAAAAATTAGCCAGGCATGGTGGTGCATGCCTGTAGTCACACCTACTCAGGAGACTGAGGCAAGAGAACTGCTTGAGCCCAGGAGGCAGAGGCTGAAATGAGCCATGATCACGCCACTGCACTCCAGCCTGGGTGACAGAGGGAGACCCTATCTCTAAATAAATAAAATAATAATACTAACAGCAACAAAGGGAAACATTCACTGTTCTGACACAGCTTGTGGCACTTGAGACCTCTTGGAGCTTGGGAAGGGCTCTTGGTAGGGAGGTTATGAGGACAGGCTCTGTGGTTAAACAGGGCTGAATTCAAATCCCCACTCCACCCACTTACCAGCTCTGTGACTCTGGTCTAGTCTTTAAACCTCTCTTTAAAATGGGGTAATAATAGCATCTACCTCTTATCATTCTTACAAAGAGTCAAGGAGCACCTGGCTCAGTGGCTCATACCTGTAATCCCAGCAGTTTGGGAGACCAAGATGGGCAGATCACCTGAGGTCAGGAGTTCGCGACCAGCCTGGCCAACATGGCAAAACACTGTCTCTACTAAAAATACAAAAATTAGCCCACTGTGGTAGCATGCGCCTGTAGTCCCAGCTACGAGGGAGGCTGAGGAAGGAGGATGGCTTGAACCTGGGAGGCAGAGGTTGCAGTGAGCCGAGATCGTGCCACTGTACTCCAACCTGGGTGACAGAGTGAGATTCCATCTCAGTAAAAAAAAAAAAAAAAAAAGTCAAAGAGATAATGTATATTAAATGCTTATTCCAGTGCCTGGGATGAAGCAAGGGTTTGACAAATGTGGTCATTACTATCACAATTGTCTTTATCTCTCTGCACCTCTACCTCCTCTGCTGCAGACCTGGGGTTGATATGTGTCCTCTAAGTATCTGTGGCAGGCAGACTCTAGAATGGCCTCCATTGATTTACATCTTTTGGTATTCCTGCCCTTGTGTAATCCCCTGTGGGCAAATCCTGTCACTTGCTACTAACAAATAGAACATGGCAAAAGTGATGTCACTTTCATGATTAGGTTACATGAGATTGTAATTTCTCTCTTGCTAATAGAATCTCCCATTGCCTCCTTTTGTTTGTTTGAGACAAGGTCTTGCTCTGTTGTGCAGGCTGGAGTGCAGTGGTGTGATCACGGCTAACTGCAGCCTCGAACTCCCGGGCTCAAGCAATCCTCCTGCCTCAACCTCCTAAGCAGCTGGGACTACAGGCATGCACCACCATGCCTGGCTAATTTTAAATTTTTTTTTGTAGAGACGAAGTCTCGCTATGTTGCCTAGGATGGCCTCAAACTTCTGGGCTCAAGCAATCTTCCTACCTCAGTCTCCCAAAGTGTTGGGATTATAGGCATGAGTCACTATGCCCAGCCCCTACTGCCTTCTTTGAATTTTTTTTTTTTTTAATTTTTAGAGACTGGGTCTTGCTATGTTGCTCAGGCTCTATTTGAACTCCCAGGGGCAAACAATCCTCCTGCTTCAGCCTCCCAACCTGCTGGAACTACCAGCATGTGCCACCACTCTTGGCTTCCCTGTTAACTTTTAGGCTTTCATGCTTTGATGAAGCAGGCTGCTACACTGGAGAAGCCTACGTGACAAGCCTTTGGCCAAAATCCAGCTAGGAACTGAGACCCTTAGTCCAACAACCATTAAGGAACTGAATTTAGCCAGTAGCCATGGGAACTCAGAAGCAGACCCTTTTTGAGTTGATGCTCTAAATGAGACTCCAGCCCTGGCTGATACCTTGATTGCAGTCTTGTGGGTGACCCTGATGCAGAGGAGCCGGCTATGCCATCCTCAGATTCCTGGCCCACAGAAAATGTGAGATAATAAATGTGTTTGTTGGCCAGGCGTGGTGGTTCACGTCTGTAACCCCAGCACTTTGGGAGGCCAAGGTGGGCAGATCACGAGGTCAAGAGATCGAGACCATCCTGGCCAATATGGTGAAACCCCATCTCTACTAAAAATACAAAAGTTAGCTGGGGGTGGTGGCACGTGCCTGTAATCCCAGCTACTTGGGAGGCTGAGGCAGGAAAATCGCTTGAACCTGGGAGGCGGAGGTTACAGTGAGCCAAGATCGTACCACTGCACTCTAGCCTGGTGACAGAGTGAGACTCTGTCTCAAAATAAATAAATAAATGTGTTTGTTATAAGTGGCAAGCAGTGTGTTGTTGTAAGTTTGTGGTAATATGTTATGCAGCAATACAAAACTAATATAAAATCCAGCTCCTCTCATCTCATTTCTGGTTTACAGGCCATCTCTCCTATTTCCTCAGCACCTTGCATTCATCACATTGACTCGTTGCTATTGGTTTTCTTGCACTCCCTATTTTGTAAGCTCCTTGAGGACAGGCACTGGACTAAGCATTACTTGTAGCCCTAGTGCAGATAGCAGGGGTTGGCAGGAGGGTCCTGGGAAATATTTCACAATCCCAGGGTAGGGTTGTGTTTTCCATTCGGGGGCTTCTATAACACCCCAATAATGATGGTGGTTGGTTTTGAATTCTTACTGTGTGCCAGGCACTGAGATGAAGCCAGGGATGTGCGTTCTTAACAAGTTTTCTGTGATGATTCTGATCCATAGCCAGACTTAGGAACCACTAAATCTACATTACCTGAGACATTCTGTAGAAAAACTGCATCCTTCTCTCAGGATAGCTATACTTGTACCTTCATTAAAAAAAACAACAAAAACCAAAAAAAACCTGTATTGCATACATACAGAAAAGTGCACAAATTTTAAGTGTACAATTTGATGAATTTTCCAAAGTGAACACATCTACATGGCTACCACCGAGATGAAGACAGGGGTGACCCCAGCCTCACTTGTGGCCCCTCCCAGTCCACAGCCCCAGAGGAAACCACCAATCTTAACACCATCACCACTCATGAGTTCTGTCTGTTCCAGAATTTCTCGTAAACGAAATCGCAGTCTGTACTCGTACATCTGCTTAATATTATGTTAGCGCTTTTGACTTGTTAAAATTTCTCTTCTGGATTAAATATGTAAAACGGTGACTAAGAAGGTCGGGCAGAAGGTGGAAGCCTGGGATTCCGAGACGCCTTCTTAGGTACCCAACTTGGATTTCCCGAGAGGTGTAATCACGCAGGGGACGTAGGAGGGGAAGGAGGCGTGGCTACAGACTGCCGAGTGTGGGGCGGAGTCTTAAGAATTGAGGTGCTGCCCGGGTCCGGCTTCCCGGCGGTAGTTTGCTCTGCTCTAGGGGCGGGGCCAGGCCGAGACTTCCTGTCTGCTCCTGCGGAATCGCCGTTTGACCCCGGAAGTGCGGGCGCCCAGGGAGCTGTCACCGTGGTCGGCGGCTGCGGCGGCGGCGGCGGAGGAGGTGGCGGCACAGAGCTGGTGGTGGAGCCGCCGAGGTGAGTGCGTGGCTGGTCCCTGCCGGATGCAGGGCAAGAGGCCCCGGAGGAGCCGCGGCTGTGCCTTTGGCACCCTTGGCTCTCCCACCCTCTGGCCTCCATTGCGGGGCCCGCGCGTACGCTGAGGGGTTGTGAGCCGCCCCCAGCTCCCGAGACTTGGCCGCCAGGGTCAGGAGCCACGGGTTCGAAGTTCGGCCCCAGAGTGGCCTTGGACCAGCCACGATCCCCCCACGTCCTCACACCCGGGGCTTCAGTTTTCTCAGGGTTCACTCATTCGTTCAGCAAATATTTGTGGAGTGCTTCCTATGTGCCAGACACAGATCTAGGCATTGGGGATACACATAAAGCAAGACAGACAAGGCTTCTGCCCTCATGGAGCTTACAGTCTAGTGGGAGGAGATGGTCAACGACAAGCAAATGCACGAGGTCATTAAAGTTGTGACACTAACTGGGAGAGTAGATACTATAGGCAGAGCAATCAGAAGGTCTCTGAATAGAGTAATATTCAATTGAGAGACTAGAGGAATGATGACAAAGAAACTGAGGAAGCAATAGCCCCGGGGATGTTCCCAGGCCATATTGTAATTGGGTGCTTGTAGGGAGCTCCCGTCCCTTTCTTAGCTTTTGGCTTTCGCTGTCCTGCCTGGCAGGGGAATACAGTGGTGGCACAGACATAGTCGTGATTATTGTTTGTCCTTTTGAAACTTAAAGTTCAGATTGCCTAGTTCTATTTCTTTTTTTTCCCCAAAAACGGAGTCTTGCTCTGTCGCCCAGGCTGGAGTGCAGTGGCGCGATCTCGTCCCACTGCAACCTCCACCTCCTGGGTTCAAGCGATTCTCCTGCCTCAGCCTTCCGAGTAGCTAGGATTACAGGCATGCGCCACCACGCACAGCTATTTTTTTTATTTTTGTATTTTTAGTAGAGGCGGGGTTTCACCTTGTTAGCCAGAATGGTCTCAATCTCCTGACCTCGTGATCTGCCTGCCTCGGCCTCCCAAAGTGCTGGGATTACAGGAGTGAGCCATCGTGCCCAGCCCTGCCTAGTTAATTTGTACCCATGCTTTAGACAAAAACTCAGGTCTTCCTTGACATCCCTCCTCCCTCAAGCCAGGTGTCTCTTTTAAATGCTGCCACAGCTTCATGAGCCTTACCTACATAGCTACATCATGGTATTGGTTTTTATTTGTTTGTATGGCTAATTGGAAAAGTATCTGTCTTTCCCCATTGTGACTGTAAGCTCTGTGAAGGGCAGGACCAGGTTTGTTATTTGCCCACCTTAATATTCTCTGGGCATCAGTGCCTGCCACATAATAGGTGCTCAAAAATATTTGAATGGCCGGGCAGTGACTCATGCCTATAATCCCAGCACTTTGGGAGGCCAAGGCGGGTGGATCACCTGAAGTCAGGAGTTCCAGACCAGCCTGGCCAGCATGGCAAAACCCTGTCTCTACTAAAAACACAAAAATTAGCCAGGCATGTGCCTGTAATTCCAGCTACTAGGGAGGCTGAGGCAGGAGAATCTCTTGAACCTGGGAGGCAGAGGTTGCAGTGAGCCGAGATCGTTCCTCTGTACTCTAGCCTGGGTGACAGAGTGAGACTCCATCTCAAAAAAAAAAAAAAAAGGAATAAGTGAAATGATTAACATACTGTTTGCTCTCCCATGGTTTATAAAAGGTCTTTTCTGCCACCAGGTTATCATCATCTCTTTCTGGTCATGTCTCTCCCATACTTACATGAGTCCTCACTGCTTTCAGGTGAAATACTAAAATCTTTTTTTTGTTTGTTTTTTGAGACAGAGTCTCGCGCTGTCGCTCAGGCTGGAGTGCAGTGGCCGGATCTCAGCTCACTGCAAGCTCCGCCTCCCGGGTTTGCGCCAGTCTCCTGCCTCAGCCTCCCGAGTAGCTGGGACTACAGGCGCCCGCCACCTCGCCCGGCTAATTTTTTGTATTTTTTAGTAGAGACGGGGTTTCACTGCATTAGCCAGGATGGTCTCGATCTCCTGACCTCGTGATCCGCCCGTCTCAGCCTCCCAAAGTGCTGGGATTACAGGCTTGAGCCACCGCGCCCGGCCAGAAATACTAAAATCTTTAGTGTAGCATTGAGGCTTTTTTTTTTGAGATGGAGTCTCGCTCTGTCGCCCAGGCTGGAGTGCAATGACATGGTCTCCGCTCACTGCAGCCTTCGCCTCCCGGGTTCAAGCTATTTTGAGGCTCTTTTTAAACTGGTCCTGTCTTCCCTATCCAGCTTCTCTTCTCTCTTCACTTCTGTCATCCCCTATCTGACCTTGTGTTTTCAGCAACACCAAATGTCTCCCTCTTCCTTCAAAGCCACACTTTTTAGACAGGGTCTCACTGTGTCCCCTAGGCTGGAGTTCAGTGATGTATTATGACTCCCTGCAACCTCACTCTCCTGGGCTCAAGCAATTCTCCTGTCACAGCTTCCCAAAGTGCTGAGACTGCAGGCGGGAGCCACCTCACCCAACCCAGAGCCGCACATTTTAAGACTCTGAGCCTTTGTTCATGCTTGCTCTCTGCTTGGAACGTCACCTTTTCCCCCATTCTTCAACATCCAGATTATAGATCACCTTCTTTGTAACATCCTTCATTTCTCTACCGTACATTTCCTGTTACAGCTTTAATGCCGAATGATAGTCAGTTATATGCCTAGGACCCAGATTATATGCAGGACATTTCCTGTTACAGCTTTAACGCCAAATGATAGTCAGTTATATGCCTAGGACCCGGATTATATTCAGGAATTATTTGCTGAATAAACCAGGAAGCCCAAAGTGTCTTGCCTCTGGTTGAGACTTTAATAATAACAACTAAATTTTATTGAGTGCTTATTATGTGCCAGGTATTGGGTTGAGCACTTCACATTGATTACTTCTCATGGCAACCCTGGAAGTTTATGTACTATTACAATTCTGATATTACAGAAGAGGCAGTCAAAAGTTACAGAGGTTAGGGAACTGTCTCAGGGTCTCAACATGGATAAGAAAAGGTGGAGCCAGGATTTGAACCCAGGCTGTAGGACTGTAGCGCTGTCTCCTTACCACCACACCAGACTAGCCCTGAACTGCCCTGGCGGGCAGTGGTTTGTAAGGGTGAATTTCTTTTAAAAAAAAAAAATTTTTTTTTTTTTTTTAAATTTTGAGACAAGGTCTTGCTCTGTCACCTAGGATGGAGTGCAGTGGTGCCATCATGGCTCACTACAGCCTTGATCTCCTGGGCTCAAGTGATCCTTCCTCCTCAGCCTCTTAAGTAGTTGGGACTACAGGTGTGCACCACCACACCTGACTAATTTTTGAATTTTTTGTAGAGATGAGGTCTCACTATGTTGCTTAGGCTGGTCTCAAACTCCTGGCTTCAAACAGTCCTCCCGCCTTGGCCTCCCAAGTGTGGGGATTACAGGCGTGAGCCACTGCACCTGGCCGTGAATTTCTTCTGAAAGCAAATACTGTCTCTACCTGTCTCGGCCTGGACTGTG
>NW_012102031.1:14271436-14280416 GCF_000951045.1 Mandrillus leucophaeus
GCTAATTTTTTGTATTTTTTAGTAGAGACGGGGTTTCACTGCATTAGCCAGGATGGTCTCGATCTCCTGACCTCGTGATCCGCCCGTCTCAGCCTCCCAAAGTGCTGGGATTACAGGCTTGAGCCACCGCGCCCGGCCAGAAATACTAAAATCTTTAGTGTAGCATTGAGGCTTTTTTTTTTGAGATGGAGTCTCGCTCTGTCGCCCAGGCTGGAGTGCAATGACATGGTCTCCGCTCACTGCAGCCTTCGCCTCCCGGGTTCAAGCTATTTTGAGGCTCTTTTTAAACTGGTCCTGTCTTCCCTATCCAGCTTCTCTTCTCTCTTCACTTCTGTCATCCCCTATCTGACCTTGTGTTTTCAGCAACACCAAATGTCTCCCTCTTCCTTCAAAGCCACACTTTTTAGACAGGGTCTCACTGTGTCCCCTAGGCTGGAGTTCAGTGATGTATTATGACTCCCTGCAACCTCACTCTCCTGGGCTCAAGCAATTCTCCTGTCACAGCTTCCCAAAGTGCTGAGACTGCAGGCGGGAGCCACCTCACCCAACCCAGAGCCGCACATTTTAAGACTCTGAGCCTTTGTTCATGCTTGCTCTCTGCTTGGAACGTCACCTTTTCCCCCATTCTTCAACATCCAGATTATAGATCACCTTCTTTGTAACATCCTTCATTTCTCTACCGTACATTTCCTGTTACAGCTTTAATGCCGAATGATAGTCAGTTATATGCCTAGGACCCAGATTATATGCAGGACATTTCCTGTTACAGCTTTAACGCCAAATGATAGTCAGTTATATGCCTAGGACCCGGATTATATTCAGGAATTATTTGCTGAATAAACCAGGAAGCCCAAAGTGTCTTGCCTCTGGTTGAGACTTTAATAATAACAACTAAATTTTATTGAGTGCTTATTATGTGCCAGGTATTGGGTTGAGCACTTCACATTGATTACTTCTCATGGCAACCCTGGAAGTTTATGTACTATTACAATTCTGATATTACAGAAGAGGCAGTCAAAAGTTACAGAGGTTAGGGAACTGTCTCAGGGTCTCAACATGGATAAGAAAAGGTGGAGCCAGGATTTGAACCCAGGCTGTAGGACTGTAGCGCTGTCTCCTTACCACCACACCAGACTAGCCCTGAACTGCCCTGGCGGGCAGTGGTTTGTAAGGGTGAATTTCTTTTAAAAAAAAAAAATTTTTTTTTTTTTTTTAAATTTTGAGACAAGGTCTTGCTCTGTCACCTAGGATGGAGTGCAGTGGTGCCATCATGGCTCACTACAGCCTTGATCTCCTGGGCTCAAGTGATCCTTCCTCCTCAGCCTCTTAAGTAGTTGGGACTACAGGTGTGCACCACCACACCTGACTAATTTTTGAATTTTTTGTAGAGATGAGGTCTCACTATGTTGCTTAGGCTGGTCTCAAACTCCTGGCTTCAAACAGTCCTCCCGCCTTGGCCTCCCAAGTGTGGGGATTACAGGCGTGAGCCACTGCACCTGGCCGTGAATTTCTTCTGAAAGCAAATACTGTCTCTACCTGTCTCGGCCTGGACTGTGGGGCCTAGAGGTTAAAGGGTGGAGACTTGCTTCCTCCTCATGACTTTTTTTCCACCCTGTGTCTCACAGCCAACACTCCCGCAGCCATCTTCAGCGGGCAAGCCTGGAAGGAATTGGGCCTATCAGTCATTTAGAGTTCTGCACTGGTGTGCAAAGCAGTGGTGTTTCCAGCTCGCCTTCCAGCATGGCTAGAGGGTTAGGAAAATAAATTATTATTATTGTTTTTAAACATATTCAGCACGAGAGCCCCAGGTGCCCTAGCAAAAGACCTGGGCTTTGGTTTCAGCTTGGCCAATAATGTATTTACCTCGAGCAAATCAGGGCCCCTCTTTGGACATCTGAGCATAGTAATCCTTGTCCTTAATTGGGTTGTTGTGAGAGGCTAGTAAGATAGTAACTTGATTAGAAATAGGTGCAGCAGAAGATATTATCTATGCTTTGCAAAGCTGAAAGATGAAAACTTACCCCAAGCTCTTTATTACTTTCTTTGCCTTGTGATTTTTTTTCAGGCCACCTCATGTATGCAGAGACCGTGTGTGTCTGATCTGCTGGGATCCTATAGCTGGAACAGTTGTCAAGGACTAGGCAGACTGGTCCTCTCTCATTACTCCTTCTAGGGTGGGGATTTTCACAGTCTTTATAACAGGCCGGAACCAAGGTTCCTTGGGTGCCAGGCTATGTCCACCTCCTTGCCTTTGCTCTGCTGTTTCTTCTGCCTGGGGCACCCTTCTTTCCTAGTCAGTTTCTATTATCAAGACTACTCAGGGTCTCCTCTAGAAGGGCTTTGACTCTCACTCCACCCCTTCAGCCCATCCCACCCCTAAGTTTAACTAAACTAGACACAGTATAGTGAATGGTTAAGAACCAGCCTGCTTCACCACCTACTAACTGTGAGACCTTGGGCAGGTTTCTTGTTTTCTGTGAGCCTCTGTTTTGTCACTGATAAAATGAGGATAATAATAGAACTAACCTTAGAGTTTTTGTGAGCATTAATACATGTAAAGCCAGTTAACTGGGCAAGTAAGTTAATGCTGAGAAAAGCACTTAGAGGCCAGGCACTCACACCTATGATCCCAGCACTTTGGGAAGCCAAGATGGGCAGTTTGCTTGAGCTCAGGAGTTTGAAACCAGCCTGGGCAACATGGCGAAACCCCATCTCTATTTTAAAAAAGAAAAAGTAAAAAGAAATTCACTTAGAGGAGCTCTTCACATCATTAAGCCTGGCCCAATATCTGAGATATGACACACCTGGTAGCTCATGTCCCCCGTGCTCCTCTGCTTGTCTGTGAAGGCTCAAGAGGTGACAGTTTCATCACCCCAGCCTCTGTCTCTTCGTGTTGTCATTGAAACTGTTCCAGCCTTTTATGGCACGTTTCTCGAGGGGCCTAATTCACTTCTATTCCATGATTCATTTAACATGTATGTCCCTTCTGTGGGTCAGGCCAAGTGATATTGTGAAAAGAACACTGGACAGCAAGACAGGAGACCTTGGATCTGCCGCTTACTGACTGTGAGGTCAGTTTGGGCTTTTGTAGAAAGGAGTTTTCACTGTCAGTTTTCTATGAATTATCTTTTTCCGTGGTCCTTCTGTTTTTCCATGTCCTTCTTCCCTTCTTATGTCCTATTCTTCCATCTACTTCTTCCCTGAAGCCTAGAGAGATTGTAAAATCTTAACATCCTCCACAAGTGAGGAGGCTTCACCCCTCAAAAGACTTAAAATCTGGCTAGAGTTTTAAAAGGAGTGTCCTCATATGTAGTTGTTCTTCAAACATTTGGTGAGGCCACCTCTGTACCAATCCTGTGCTCACAGAAAAGATAGCAAGAGGAGAGGCCTGGGCACTGTCTTCATAGAGCTCACAGGCTAGTGAGCTCACAGAGCTGGAGCCGTAATAAAGAGAATCTAAGTATTTTTAGCCAGTACTTCTCAAAGTGAGTGGAAACAGGCTGGGCACAGAGGCTCACACCTGTGAGCGCCTTGGGAGGCAGAGGCAGCACTTTGGGAGGCCAAGACAGGAGGATCATTTGAAACCAGGAGTTTGAGACCAGCCCAAGCGATGTAGTAAGAACTCATCTGTCAAAAAATAAAGCCTGTCTCTACAAAAAATTTTAAAAATTAGCTGGCCGTAGTGGTGAATGCCTGTAGTCCCAGCTACTCAGGAGGCTGAGGTGGGAGGATTGAAGAGTTAGAGGCCACAGTGAGCTATGACCGCACCACTTCACTGGGCAACAGAGTAAGACTCTGTCTCTTAAAAAAAAAAAAAAAAAAAAAGCTAGGCGTGGTGTGTGCCTATAGACCCAGCTACTGGGGAGGCTGAGGCAGGAGGATCACTTGAACCGGGGAGGCGGAGGTTACAGTGAGCTAAGATAGTGCCACTGCACTTCAACCTGGCGACAGATCGAGACTCCATCTCAAAAAAAAAAAAAAAAGTGTGGAAGTCATCTGGGGAAGTATTTTCTTCTACAATTGAGAACCGCTTTATGCAAAAAAACAGTCACTTTGTCTGGGTTAATAGGCGCATGAACCAGGTCCTGAACCACAACAGGAGCCTCCTAAGGCGAGAGGTCGAAGCTTCTCTTCTGACTCTGGGATCAGCCCCAGAGCAGGCCCTGCCCCCAGGAGTCTGTGTGTCTGCTCTCTTCTTCCCATCCATATTCCTTTCAGGAGGGTCACGCAGCACAATGCCAGCTCTGCCCCTGGACCAACTCCAGATCACCCACAAGGACCTGAAGACAGGAAAGCTGAGGACTTCACCAGCGCTGGTAAGCCGGTCCCTTAAGGCCATTCAGCCTGATATTGTCAGTCTTGCAATTTCAGAAGCAAAAAGTAAATTCCTTCTTTATCTGTTCCAAGAATGACCCGAGGGCCATGGTCAGTGATTCAGTAGCTGAGACACTACTAGTCTCTTCCAGGCCCAGAGTAGGAATTTCCTTCCGAGCAGCAGCTTGAATTTGCGTAGGATTTTCCGTGTCACCACCCTGCACCTTCCCCCCAAAGCATTTTATTTCAAATCAGTCTGATGGCAGTTCTGATTCAGCCTGGATCGGGCTAGAAATGGGTCCAGCCCAAAGCTGGGTTTGGGGATTTGACCCTGTGGAGGGTGTTCGGGTTTCAGGTAGCGTTTTCAGAGCTATCTAAGCTGCTATCCGTATTTTGGTGGGAATACTGATTTCAGAGGTTGAGCTGTGTTTTATCGCAACTGAGATAAGAAGCACCACATACAAACACCCCAGCAGGGCTTGTGAGACTGAAAAATAAGGAGGCTGCGAACATGTCGATTACCAGCTGCAGAGAGAGATTAGAGCCATGGAGAGGTGCCAGGCTGCTGAAGAAGGAGATAGATGCGGCCCTGGAGTTCCTGTACCCGCTTGTTGTTTTCCCAAGAATTTGAGCTCCCTTGAACAAGGTGGGAGGAAGTGTTTTCTAGGGGTTTGAGTAAAGTCGTGGGAAACAGGAATTGGTGTTTTATTTCCTGCCTTCTGGATGGCTTCTCATTACTTCTTAAATACTCTCTAATAATAGTACCTGACATTTATAGAGTACTTGCCCTGTGCCAGACCATTCTAAACACTTCACCCAGATTATGTCATTTAGTCCACATCACAGCCCTACAAATAGACATTTTGATTGTCCCCATTTTACAGATGAGGAAACTGAAAGTTCAGAGTCACAGAATTAGGAAATTAGGGGAGCCAGGATGGGAACCTAGCCGAGCAGACCCTAGGACACATATCCTTAAAATCTTTCTGCTATAAAGCCTCACGTATCGTCTCCTTTTTATAACCTTTTTATGTGTGGGAGATATTTATCAGAAAATCTGGAGTGTTCTTTTTGGTACGATAGCCACCCAATTCATTCACCACATGTAGCTATTAAGCACTTGTAATGTGAATAGTGAGTATATGCTGAGGAACTAGATTTTTAATTTAATTGTAACGCTTTTAAATTAAAATAGCCCCATGTGGTGAGTGCCAGCACAGATATAAAGCAGTTCTATTATTGCAGAAAGTTATGTTGGAAACACTGATGGAGACTGGCTCCTTGGGTGGTCAAGTATGATTTTCCACCTCAGTCCTCCCCCCATACGGAATTAACATGTGGGTTGTTAGACTGCGGGCACTGTGAGAGCAGCGGCCTGGTCCTTGCCCTTTACTCCTGATTTCCAGTGCCAGGCGCATAGGAGGCTCTCAGAAAACATTTGGTACATGAGTCAGGGACTACAGCCAGGCCATGTGCCAGGTGCTGGAGCTATAAAGAGAAAAGACATGGTCTCTGCCCTTGAAGAACCCACGACCTAAGAGAAAGACAGACCAGTAGCTTCTCTAGTGTGATCAGGGTTGTGATAGAAGGAAGTCCAGGCTGCTTCATGAGTGCAGAGCCGGGGCCGCTGATCCAGATCAGTGGGGTGTATAGGGGCAGGGAGGCCTTGGGCCTGGTGGGAGGGTATGTGCAGCCCAGGAAGGCTTCCTGAAGGAAAGGGCTTCTGAACTGGGTATTGAAGGGTGACTTAATACTAGCTGGGCAGAGCAACAGAAAGCTGGACCTGGTAGGACGACCTTAGTATGCAGTCCTGGAGTCTTGAGAGAGCCTGACTCTTACACTAACCACAAGTCACTTGAGGTAGCAACAGTGTAGCAGAGTTAGCAAGTACAGGCTTTGTGTTCATTTCACACATATTTGGATATTTGTCTTTGTGTCTTTGGACAAGTTATTGAACGTCTCTAAGCCTCAAATCCAAAAACTATAATAATAGGACCAGCTTTGCAGGGTGGTTGTGGGGACTAAATGAGATGTCTATGAATGAGCACTGTGCCTGGAACATAGTAAGCACTCAATAAATTGTTTTTACAATAGTGATGACAACAGGGACAACAACAGCAGCACTGAATGGGGGGTAGGGTGGGAAGGCGGATGAGCTGAGGGAGACAGCTGCCTGATCGAGGAAGGGTCTTGTTGGCAGACTGAAGAGTGTTACTCTGAAGGCCATGGGAAGCTCCTGAAAGATTGTACTAAGATATGTGTCCACCCTATATTTGTTCCTTTAGTCTTGACTTGGGGCATGATCTCTAGCCAAAGGGTAGTTACCACACCACCTTTTTAGGATGATTGGTAGAGCTAATGTTGGTTGAGGATCTACTATTTGAATAGCACATACTTGACCCAAAAGAAATAGTCTTGTGGCCAGGCCTGGTGGCTCATGCCTGTAATCCCAGCACTTTGGGAGGCTGAGGCGGGTGGATCACTTGAGCCCAGGGGTTCGAGACCAGCTTGGGCAACATGGCAAAACCCTATCTTTTTTTTTTTTTCAGACAGTCTCGCTCTGTCGCCCAGGCTGGAGTGCAGTGGTGCGATCTCGGCTCATGCCTGTAATCCCAGCACTTTGGGAGGCTGAGGCGGGGGGATCACTTGAGCCCAGGAGTTCGAGACCAGCTTGGGCAACATGGCAAAACCCTATCTTTTTTTTTTTTCAGACAGTCTCGCTCTGTCGCCCAGGCTGGAGTGCAGTGGTGCGATCTCGGCTCACTGCCACCTCCACCTCCCGGGTTCAGGCGATTCTCCTGCATCAGCCTCCTGAGTAGCTGGGACTACAGGTGCCTGCCACCACGCCTGGCTAATTTTTGTGTTTTTAGTAGAGACGGGGTTTCACCATATTGGCCAGGCTAGTCTCGAACTCCTGACCTTGTGATCTGCCCACCTTGGCCTCCCAAAGCACTGGGATTACAGGCGTGAGCTACGACGTCCCATCAGCCTCTATTCATTTCTTTGTCCAGCCAGCAGATCTGTACAGAAAGTCTGCTCAATGCGTGGTGCTGTTCTATAGACTCGGAATGCTGGGTGAGCAAGGCTCAGGCTGCCTCCAGACACCTACAGGCTAGTGGGGGAGACAGTTGGGAAGACTGGTCCTCCCATTTTTTTTTTTTTTTTTTTTGAGACGGAATCTCACTCTGTCGCCTGCCCAGGCTGGAGTGCAATGGCGCGATCTCAGCTCACTGCAACCTCCGCCTCTCGGTTTCAAGCAATTCTTCTGCCTCTGCCTCCTGAGTAGCTTGAGATTACAGGCGTGTGCCACCACGCCCAGCTGGTCCTCCCATTTTATACAACTTTATTCAGGCATCGTTGAAGGACAATAAACTGCACATATTTAAAATATGCAATTTGTCAACACCTATGAAAAGAAAGGGTTTTTTCTTTTGAGGTGGAGTCTCATCTGTTGCCAGGCTGGGGTGCAGTGGCGTGATCTCGGCTCACTGCAACCTCCGCCTCCCAGGTTCAAGCGATTCTCCTGCCTCAGCCTCCCGAGTAGCTGGGATTATAGGCATGTGCCACTATACCTGGCTAAGTTTTACATTTTTGGTAAGAGATGGGGTTTCACAGTGTTGGCCAGGCTGATCTCAAACTCCTGGCCTCAAGTGGTGGGCCCGCCTTGGCCTCTGAAAGTGCTGGGGTTACAGGCATGAGCCACTGTACCCAGCCAACATTTTAAAAATTAAAATATGCAATTTGATTGGTTTTTCCATCTGTATACATGCATGAAACTATCATCATCAATGAACATTTCTGCCACCCCTAAAAGTTTTCTTGTGCCTGCCTGCAATTCATGCCTTCCTCTCACCCTTTCCCCATGCAAACCACTGGTCTGAAAGCACTTTTAATGCTGTTCAAGTGGTATAGAGAGGTGAGCACAGAATGCAGGTGCTGAGGGAGAGCTTAGATGAGCTCCTAATCCAGCTGGGGTGGGAGTCAGGGAGGCTTCCTGGAGGAGGTGAGATTGGAACTGGGGTCAGAAGGACAATCAGTGAGACCAGGATGGCACACAGATACCAGGGGTCATTTAATAGGTCTGCAGTGTAAGCTTTGGCTCAAATCCTGCCTCAGTTGTCTCTTTAATCTCATGACCTTGGGAAAGTTCCTGAACCTTACTGTTTGATTCCTCCTCTAAAATGGGATGAATACTTTGTCTATTAAATAGTTTTTGTAGATTGAAAAAGAAATAGGGGCTGTGGGTTGTATCTGCTTAGTGGCTGGCACAGGGCAGGTCCACAATAAGTGGCAGCTTTCATTTACATCATTCCAGCATTCGCCAAATCTGTCTCCCACCTCCCAGTACAATCTGTGCCCTTTTGTTAGGGCCCATGTTTATGCCTCCATAAAAATGTTTCTTTCGTTTAAAGTCCTTATCCTCCAAGGCTTGAATGCTTGGAGCCTTGGAGGAAGGCTGCTTGCTCTGGGAAGCCGTCCCTTATCCTCCAGGTGCTGTTAATTCCCTTCGGCATTTCCACAGTCCCTCTGCCAGGTCTGAGCTGTCACTTCCTCAGTTTTGTGCTCACTTGGTGATTTAGATGTCCATCTTCCCCCTGTGGGATTGCATGGAAAGTAGAATCTCAGGGAGTGGGTGTGTGTGTGTGTGTGTGTGTGTGTCAGGAGA
>NW_012102031.1:14280612-14284757 GCF_000951045.1 Mandrillus leucophaeus
GGTGTGTGTGTGTGTGTGTGTGTGTGTGTGTGTGTGTGTCTCAGGAGAACAAGTAGCCTGGCCTGAGTGAGAAGTGAGGGAAGGGGTAAAGTGCCAACAGATAGAGGAGGAAGGAAGCTTGGAAACCAAGGAGATGTATTTTGGCTCCTGACAGTTGTTTTGAACTTGTTTCAGCCAGCAGAATTTCTTTTTCAACGGATTTGTACCTGTAACTCCATGATATAAATTTCATTTAAATAGGAAGGGGTCCTGCAGACCCACATGATAGGTGGCCTTGAAGAATCCTTGTGGTACCCATAGGCTCTATAGTTTGGAAACTCGCCTAAGGCAGTAGGAAGGCATAGATGGTTCTTGAGGAGGCTGACCTCTTATCAGTCTCAGTTTTTCTGTATCCTCTGGATCAACAGACCTGGAAATGGATGGACTGTGGTTGATAAGAGGTGACACATTGCCTGGCCATCCTCCTGTTCCCACTTCCCCAGAGAAAGCACCCCTTATGTAGTCAGAGGAGAAGACTTAGCCCATCTCCTCTTTATGGTGAACAAAGTAAGGTTTGTTCATGACAAGTAGGGGCTGGAAGGGAGAACTTGTGATTCTATGCTGAGACTTACAGTTACTTGATTAGAATATTTTATGTAAAAAAAATTACTGAAGTTTTTTTTTCTGGTTATAAAAAAGATACAGCATAGTGATACAAACAGTATGATGCTATTTGTATAAGAAAGAACAGACCCAAACAAATCGTTTTTATGGGTATAATTTAATGTAAATGCCTGGAAGAGGTCTGCAAGGACACCCACCAGATGGTGAGTGGTTACCTCTGCAGGGAACATGGGGCCAGGGAGTGTAGTCCCAGGCAGCTCACCTTCTCTGTACCCTTGTAAGTTTTTGAAAGAAAAGATGCTTGTGTCAAATTATATAATTAAAAATTAATTTAAAAAGTAATATATGTGGCCGGGAGAGGTGGCTCACACCTGTAATTCTAGCACTTTGGGAGGCCAAGGCAGGTGGATGGCTTGAGCTCAGAATTTTGAGACTATCCTGGGCAACATGGCGAAGCCCCATCTCTACTAAAAATAAAAAAAAATTAGCCAGGCATGGTAGTGCGCACCTATAGTCCCAGCTACTCGGGAGGCTGAGGTGGGGCATCACCTGAGCCCAGGAGGTAGAGGCTGCAGTGAGCCCAGATTATGCCACTACACTTCAGCCTGGGCAACGGGAGTGAGACCTGTCTAAAAAAAAAAAAAAAAAAAAAAAAAAATTAATATGTGAATATATGTTCTTTTTTTTTTTAATGGGAAAGTCTATTCAAGCCACAATTCCCCACCCCCCACCCCCATCAGAGATAACCATTATTAGCTTTGGGGCATCATCTCCCCAACTTCTTTTTTAAAAATCGATACCAGTGTGTGAATATATTTATACTTTTTAAAAACCGAAAACTACGCTCTGGTTTTTCTTCAGAACAAATAAATCTTTCGCCTTTTACTAAAAAAGAAAAACGAAAACCGATTATATTAAATAGAGAGTTTTGTATCCTGCTTTCTCTTCCCTTAACCTTTCCCTGTGTCATTAAATCCACTCCGAAAACATGGATTTTAATTACCGCCTAGTGTTCGCTGGATGCAACCATGCCCTCTTTGTTAGATACACTTGGTTCTTTATGCTTAAAAGCTCCTTGGAGGGTCACCGGTTGGAACAGCCAAGTGTTGTCATTGCTGTGGGTTGGCAAATGGGCCCTCGCTGACTAACCTCTGCCACGTTAACACGTGGTTTTTGGATCCGTAGCACCCCGAGCAGAAGGCAGACCGGTATTTTGTGTTATACAAACCGCCCCCTAAAGACAACATTCCCGCCCTAGTGGAGGAGTACCTGGAACGCGCCACCTTCGTAGCCAATGACCTCGACTGGCTCCTGGCCTTGCCTCACGATAAATTCTGGTGCCAGGTAACATTCTATCAAAATTAACGCTAAGACAAAGCACATGACATGCCGTTGGTTGGTTGCTGTTGTTGTTTTTCTTCCCTTAGGAGGTGCTTTTTGTCTACTTCTTACACTGGATCCTTAACAGCAAATTATGGTTTGGATTGCTCTGTCTTGTATCACAATCTTAATGTTTACACACCTTTCGAAGTGTCAATTTTAGAATCTTGTGTTTAGTCCTCGGCTCATTCATACCTCCTTGGTCCCTTGGGGTCGGAGTGTTTGGAATAGGGCAGGGCTGATGGGCATTGAGCCCCTGCACAGTCCACCCACAAGTCCCTGGGGCCTCAGGGATAAATCCTCGCTCTCTTCTGTCTCCTGGCTTAGGTGATCTTTGATGAGACTCTACAGAAGTGCCTGGACTCCTACCTGCGCTATGTCCCCCGCAAGTTTGACGAGGGGGTGGCCTCAGCCCCTGAGGTTGTTGACATGCAGAAGCGCCTCCATCGAAGTGTTTTTCTCACCTTCCTCCGCATGTCCACTCACAAGGAATCCAAAGTAAGCCACTGATCCCATGACAGGTCGTCACCTGACACTCGACACCTCTGTGCCAGGCTCTCCACCCCTGGGAAGGAAGGCTCTGGAAGCATTGAGTTTCCTCTTTGTCTCCCCTCCATCTTTATTCCCTCTGTTGGGGAAGAAATCTGTGCCACCTCCCTTATCCTCTAATTCACTGGGTTGGTCTGTGTTACACCCAGTGTTTCCATCAAAGAGAGCCGAGGGCCCTTTGCCAGCTGACGCGTGACTGCCTTGACTTGTGCGTCAGAGAGAAGAACATTGATTCTGACTTCTTAAAGGAACTTGTATACTCTTTTAAAAAATCTTTACTGTTTTTTTTTTCCTGACTTTAAAAATAATACTGCTGTCTCTAAACAACCCAAACATTGCAGAAATATGAATGTCACCGACAAAATCTCAGTCCTGCAAAATAACCACTGTTAGGTGCATCTTTCTTTTCTTTTTTTGAGACAGGGTGTCACTCTGTTGCCCAGGATGGAGTGCAGTGGCACAATTATAGCTCATTGCAGCTTCGATCTCCCAGGCTCAAGTGATCCTCCCACCTCAGCCCCCCAAATAGCTGAGATACAGGCATGCACCATCATGCCTGGCTAATTTATTTGATTTTTAGTAGAGATGAGGTCTCTCTATGTTTCTCAGGCTAGTCTTGAACTCCTGAACTCAAGTTATATTCCCACCTGAGGCTCCCAAAGTGCTGAAATTACAGGCATGAGCCACTACACCCAACCCTGTTACATGCTTATTTCTCCAGAGAATTTATTCCCTTTGAATGTGTGAGTGTGTGTATTTAAAAAATAGGATCTTGCTTTTTAAAAAGTTTTATAATATGGACATATTCTTTTCCTTTTTCTTTACTTTTAGAGACAGAATCTCTGTCACCCAAGCTGGAGTGCAGTGGCGCAATCATAGCTTCCTGCAGCCTCAAACTCCTGAGCTCAAGAATCCTCCTGCCTCAGGCTTCAAAGTACCTGGAACTAGAGGCACCACCACACCCGGCTAATTAAAAAAATTTTTTTGGACAGCGGGGATCTTGCTATGTTGCCCCGGTTGGTTTTGAATTCCTGGCTTCAAGCAGTCCTCCCTCCTCAGCCTCCCAAGTAGCTGGGATTATAGGCACTAGCCACCACACCTGGCCTAGAATAGAAATTTCCAAATATACATACATATAAATTTTTTTCTTTCTTTTTTTTTTTTTTTTTGAGATGGAGTTTCACCCCTGTTGCCCAGGCTGGAGTGCAATGGCATGATCTCTACTCACTGCAGCCTCCACCTCCTGGATTCAAGCATTCTCCTACCTCAGCCTCCCAAGTTGCTGGGATTACAGGGATCTGCCACCATGCCCATCTAATTTTTGTATTTTTAGTAGAAATGGGGTTTCACCATGTTGGCCAGGCTGATCTCGAACTCCTGACCTCATTCGCCCGCCTCAGCCTCCCAAAGTACTGGGATTACCGGCGCGAGCCATCATACCTGGCCACAAATACAAAATTTTCATGTACAAAGTACAGTAAATCCCATGTACCCTTCAACAATTATCAACAATTCTGCCAATCTCGTTTTATCTCTTCCCCTTAGTTCTCTTTTTTTTCCTGAAGTATTTTAAAGCAATCCCAGATATCATACTAATTTATCTGCAAATATTT
>NW_012102031.1:14285174-14300241 GCF_000951045.1 Mandrillus leucophaeus
AAAAAAATTTTTAAGTGGGGGCTGGGCACTGTGGGTCACACCTGTAATCCCAGCACTTTGGGAGGCCGAGGCAAGCTCATTGCTTGAGATCAGGAGTTCAAGACCAGCTTGAGCAATATAGGGAAACCCTATCTCTACAAAAAATACAAAAATTAGCCAGGCGCTGTGGCACGTACCTGTAGTCCCGGCTACTCGAGAGACTAAAGTGGGAGGATGGCTTGAGCTGAAGAGGTGGAGTTTACAATGAGCAGAGATTGCACCACTGCACATCAGCCTGGGCGACAGAGCCAGACCCTGTCTCAAAAAATAAAATAAAATAAAAGACATGATAATACAGCCAGTTCTAAAAGTCATGGGGATGTTTAGTCTAGAGACACAAAGACACAGATAGATGAACATTAAAAAAAAAAAGGTGGGGAGAATGGCCATTGCTCCAGGTCTGTGCATAAGGCATCATTAGCCAGTCCCCATTTGATGGACCCAAAGATTGTTTCTCATGAGTTTGCTATTTGTAATGCAGGAGTGTTCAGAAAATCTCTATCCTTTTTCTCTGCATTTTTCCTTAGGATCACTTCATTTCCCCTTCTGCGTTTGGAGAAATCCTCTACAATAACTTCCTCTTTGACATTCCAAAGATCCTGGACCTCTGTGTGCTCTTTGGAAAAGGCAACTCACCACTGCTCCAGAAGATGATAGGTGTGTAGGATGCGGGACTGGGAGGATGCACCGACATGGCCCCCACATGCCAAACTAAAGGTTGCAAAGGCCAGCGCTTTGACAGTGCCCTGGGACTCAGGGCGGTAAGGGCAGGGAGTCTTGGGAAATTGCTTAACAGATATATGAGTGTCGTCTCAAAATGACTAGGTAGTGACGCTACCTAGGGAGGTGGAAACAAAACTGTGTACCAGACAGTTCCTCAAGGATCTGGAAGTTTTTTTTGTTTTGTTTTGTTTTGTTTTGTTTTGTTTCCCAGGAGAATCACTTGAACCTGGGAGGCAGAAGTTGCAGTGTTTGAGATGGAGCAAGCCTCTATCTCAAAAAAAAAAAGAGAGACAAAGCCTTGCTCTGTCACTCAGGCAAGAGTGCAGTGGTGCAATCATATCTCACTGTAGCTTCACATTCCTGGATTCAAGCTATCCCCCCAACTCAGCCTCCCAGGTACCTGGGACTACAGGTGCATGCCACCATGCCTAGCAAATTAAACGAATTTTCGGTAGATGGGGTCTCACTATGTCGTTCCAACTGGTCTCGAACTCATGGCCCCAAGTGATCCTCCTGCCTTAGCTTCCTGAACAGCTGAGATTACAGTGTAAGCCAGCATTCTGGCTTGGGAGTGTATTAGTATTATGCAATTGGCCATGCGTCAAACATCGGAATGGGGAAGTTTCCTTTGGCGATGAATGTAAGAACAGCAGTGATAACTAAGCTAACCTTTATTGGAGCGTGTTCCGGGGACCCGGCATTCTGCCAAGTACTCCACATATGTCATGTCAATTGGATCCTCACAGCAGCCCTGTGAGATAAGTGCTGTCATCATCCCCACTTACAGATAAGGAAACTGAGGTTCAAATGTAGGGGACTTGCCTGAGAGGATATGACTAATAAGTGGCCCAGTTGGGACGTGTGTCCACATAGACCTGACTCTCAAGCTCTTGCTCTGCAACTCCCTGCTTGAGGGATGATGGCACTGCATCAAAAACATCATGATTTGCATTGCTGCTGAGAGCAGGTAGGGACAGAGTTCAGAGAGGGCTCTTCTGGGTTGCAAAAGGAACAGACATTAGCAGTTGGATCCCATTAGCAGGCAGAGGGCTAGAAGGTTTGATAAAAAACAAGCAGTTATTTTAGAGGTTCCTCTTTATACACACACACACACACACAAATAAGAAAAAAAAAAGAAACACAAGCGTTGTGGGATGTTACAGAGGGTGCGTCCCAGTGATATCCTCTTTGAATTGTAACTCATGGAGTTGGGCCAGGCACAGAGAGGTGTTCACCCTGGATGCCCTTGTCAGCTCTCCTCACCTGGAGCCTGTAGGACATAGTCTTCTAAATATCTAGTTACAAAACTGAGTTACCCCTTGTAATGGTCGCTTTCCTTTATTCTTTCCTTCCTTTTTTTTTTTTTCTTCTTTTTTTTATTTATTGAGATGGAGTTTCGCTCTTGTTGCCCAGGCTGGAGTGCAATGGCGCAATCTCAGCTCACTGCAACCTCCGCCTCGCAGGTTCAAGAGATTCTCTTGCTTCAGCCTCCCAAGTAGCTGGGATTACAGGTATTTTTAGTAGAGATGGGGTTTCTCCATGTTGGTCCGGCTGGTCTCGAACTCCTGACCTCAGGTGATCCTCCCATCTCAGCCTCCCAAAGTGTTGGGATTACAGGCATGAGCCACTGCACCCAGCCTTTTTTTTTCCTTAATGGTAAAGGTAATACATGTTAATTTAAGAAATTTTGAAAGGATATAAAGCATAGTGAAGCAGGAAAGCAGTTACCAGATTTCTACAAGAAACAACCATTTGGTTGTTTTTTCCTTCTAGTCTTTTCTCTGTATTTTTCTTAAACCATACTTGATCATAATGTATATGAAATTTTGCAGCCAGGCGCGGTGGCGCACGCCTGTAATCCCAGCACTTTGGGAGCCGAGGCAGGCAAATCATGAGGTCAGGAGTTCGTGACCAATCTGGCCAACATAGTGAAACCCCGTCTCTACTAAAAATACAAAAAAGTAGCCGGGTATGGTGGTATGCACCTATAATCCCAGCTACTCGGGAGGCTGAGGCAGGAGAATCACGTTAACCCAGGAGACAGAGGTTGCAGTGAGCCAAGATGGTGCCATTGCACTCCAGCCTGGGAGACAGTGCGAGACTCCATCTCAAAAAAAAAAGAAAAAAAGAAATTTTGCATCCAACGTTTTCATTGGAATAATCTCTGGTTTCTCATTCATATCTAATTATTTCCTGATTATCAGTTAATTTTTTTTTTTTTCCCAGCCTGGGAAACAGCGACACCCTGTCTCTACAAAAAATTAAAAATTAGTCAGGCATGGTGGCATGCCCTTGTAGTCTCAGTTACTCTGGAGGCTGATTTGGCCCTCCAGCCTGGGTGACAAAATGAGATCCTGTCTCTTAGACCCTGACTAAGAAAGACTCCTAGTAATTTTACCACATACTGAGAGGATGGAGTGAGTGAGCACCAGAAGGCACAGTTAGTTAGAGAAACAATTCTTAGGCCAGTTTGCTTAGAGAGTGGAGCATTCCAGGAGGGCAGCAGCAGGAGACAGGGGAGGGGAAGTTGGAGCCTTGGAGCTGGATTGGGAAGGGCTTCATGCCAGGCTTTAGCACTTGGGGAGTGGTATTGCTTGGTGGCTAAGAAGACAGGCTCTGAAATTGAACTGCCTAATTCACACCACAGCTCTATTCCTGGCTATGTCCCCTTAACCAAGTCAATTAACTACTCTAAGCCGCAGTTTTTTCATCTGCAGAATGGGAAGACTAATAATATACCTACCCATAGGATGGGTGCGAGGATTAAATTGGGTTGTTGAGGCTGGGTGTGCTGGCTCATGCCTGTTATCTCAGCACTTTGGGAGGCCGAGGCAGGCGGATCACCTGAGGTCAGGAGTTTGAGACCAACCAGGCCAATATGGCGAAACTCCATCTCTACTAAAAATACAAAAACTTAGCCGGGCATGGTGGCAGGTGCCTGTAATCCCAGCTACTCAGGAGGCTGAGGCAGAAGAATCGCTTGAACCTGGGAGGCGGAGGTTGTGGTGAGTCGAGATTGTGCCATTGCACTCCAGCCTGGGCAACAAGAGCAAAACTCTGCCTCAAAAAAAAAAAAAAATAAAAATAAAAACAAATTGAGTTGTTGAAATAGCATGAGTAGAATGCTCAGCACCATGCCTGGCATGTCACAACCATTGGTAAGCATGAGCTCTTGCTGTGATGAGACCGTGGAGCCTACAGGAGCTTGGAGCAGGTAACAAGATTCATCTGGCAGCATGCAGGTGGGAAGGGTGGAGACAGGAGGCCTTGTAGGAGGTGGGCGCATCTGTGTGGGTTTGAAGGTGAGAGCCTGGCTGGGCTGCTGGGGAGGAAAAGGAAATCCAGGAACCTGATTTAAGCAGGGCTTGGTGAGGTCATCTAGAACTGGTGTTGGTTGCAGAAAAAAAGGCCCTCTGGGAGGTGGGAGAGGGAGCTGTGGGTAGAGGGGAGGTTCAGCATGGGACCTATTGGGTGTAAGATGCTGCAGGTATCCAGAGGGGACTGCGTGGTGATGGGAGAGTGAGAAAGCCCACTCACTTACTGCCTGGGCTCCGAATCATCTGGATCACTGACTCCTTTGAGAATCAGATGAAAACTTCTATACAGAAAAATGTCCTCGTTCATAGATTCTGAGGTGTTTTTTTAAGAGTTCTCAGACCTTGAGATTGAGAATCCTAAACTGGCTTATTAAGAAGAGCCCCTTCTTTGGCTCTTTGAGGGGAGTCAGCACAAAAGAAGTCAGGACCAGGCTTCAGGAGCCCCTTCACTCTGTGTATGTGTGTGTGTGTGTGTGTGTGTGTGTATGTAGACAGGAAGTGATGCAGAGAAGGTGCCTGCAGTTTCTGTCTGTCTCTCTCACACACACGTACACAACAGCTCTCTTTTTAACCTTTGAGCAGAAGGTACAAGAAGGGGCAGCCTCCAATTTCTATACTGTAGAAACTCAGGCAAAGTGATCACTTGTAAGAGGATTGACAAGTGAAAGAAGGTGGGAGAAAGGGGACTGGTTGAGTGTTCTGTGAGTAGAAGCCCAGTTCCTTACGTTGCCTTTTTTTTTTCCCAAGCGATCCTCCCACCTTGACCTCCTGAGTACCTATCCCTATTCCCCCACCTTTTTTTTTAACCTTCAAGGCTGGTATTATGCATCAACAAGTGTAATTTTGAAAGCAAGCCCTTTCAGTTAGACTCTCAGCACTGCTTTGCAAACCAGGAATGACTTGGGCCTTGGCCCAATTGTGGACTGCAGTGATCTACTTGGCAGTATCTCCATTCACCCTGGTTTTTTGAACTGCTTTCATCTGAGAAGGGACATTTCAAAGGATCCCATTGCTGTTCTGTACATTTTTATTATTTCTTTAGGAGATCAAAAGTTAAGATCGTCACTGTCATTAGAATCAGATGAAGGTGAGGAAAGGGACTTAGAAGACCCCAAGAATAGAGTATGAAATTTGACCTATACTAATAGATCAAATGTAAAACCTCGCTTTACTCAGACTGCAGCACTGGAAGGATCATGAGAGGGTGCCTCCCCAGTGCAAGGTGGTTGGGATGCTTTAGAGAACATGGTATGGCCCTGGGGATTGTGAGAGGAAACCTCTCCTAATGCCTGGTTCAGGAGGCACTGCGTGGAGTAGGTGACTCCTGCTTTATGGTGGAGTTAGCTCTAGGAAGGCACTCCAAACAGAAGGCAGGGACAGGGCTGGTTTTCTGAGGTTGAGAATGGTGTAAGGGAGGAGTGCGGTGTAGGGAAGGGGGAAAGGGTAGCCTGGGATACCAGCAGAGGCCAGATCTCACAGGGTCTTTTGTGCCATCGTCAGGAGTTTGGACTTAACCTTGAGGGTTTTATAGGAAGAACAGAGTTTGGTGGGGAGATAGCCTGTCAGGAGTAGGAGGTGGGTGCGGATGGTCTGAGCACACCTTCACAGGTTATGGGATCAGCACCCATCTGGAGATGGGAGGTGCTGAGCAAGTCTGGGCTGGTAAAACTCAGCTTTCTGGAATCAAGAAATGCAGTGGCGTGGCATCCAGGGAAGTGCTTACAGAAAGTCCAGCCACCTAGTGACTTGCTTACTCACCCAGCCCCATCTGGTTTTTGAACTCATTCATTTTTCAAATCCTCCAGAGTCCAGCAAGGGCTGCAGGGTCATCAATAAGGAAACCAAGGACAGACCTGCCCAAAGGCAGAGAACACCTAGAATTCAGAACATCCTGACCATCAGCCAGCCTTAGATGGTGGGATTATAGGGGACCGAGAACCCTGGCCTCTTAAGGGTTGGCATTTCACATTGTCACGTCCCCAAGCTAGCTGTGAACTTCCCTCCCTCCCTCCCTCCCTCTCTCCCTCCCTCTCTCACCATTTGGGCAGCCAGAACACTTGGTTTCTGTTCCAGTTACCATATGCTCAAACCTACGCACTTACAGCGGCAGCACTTGGAGAATAGTAAACAGTCGGAGACAAGCTTCATCTTATAGGAACAACTGCAAGTGTGTGGTAAATCTGTCTCCAGGTCCTTCTCAGGCCTCTCACCTTGGAGTAGGATTAGTATGGTTAGCATATCTACAAGTGGATGGCATGAAATTTCCAGAGAAATATCTCCCTGCAATCTCCTCACATTATTGGAGAGTCCTGGATTATTGCATCCATGTTTCTTGAGCAAAGAGATCCTATCTGCTGATTTTCCTGGATGACTAACTCCAACTTCCAGAGCCATAGCTGTCATAGGAGGCAGGGTGCCCAAGTGTGATCACTCCTTGGGGACATCAGGGTGAGCTGGTTTGACCAGGGCAGGTCTTTTATGTAATTCACTAGGCAGAGGTACTTAAAAGGTTAAATCATACTGAGCAAGGTCCCTCCCCAATCCTGGGGAAGCTTCTAGGCTGGGCCAAAGCTCAGCGCCAGCAAGGCCTGGGGCCAGAACTCATCCGAGGTCCTAGCTGCAGATGGGATTAGGAAAAGGGAGAAAGGTCACAGATATGCTGGCAACCATATGTAATGTGTCCTCTTCACTCCACCAAGCCCCCACCTTTTCTCAATTCCAACCTTTCTCTTCTCTTTTTAGGAAACATCTTTACACAGCAGCCAAGTTACTACAATGACCTGGATGAAACCCTGCCTACCATCCTTCAGGTACCGGCTCTTGGCCCTGCCCAGGGGAGGTTAAGCTTGGGGTATAGGCCACCTCCCCAACTCAGTGGTGTTTCCTGACTTTCCTGGAAGAGCTGAGGAAAAGTTTATTCCCTGACTCCCCCGTCTCCCCAGACAGTCTCTTTGTCTTACCCCTGACTACACCTCTTTAAATTCGCCCTTTTCCGTTTTGAACAAGACTTAAGCCTAAGGGCTGGCTGTCTGGCCCTCCTATAGACAGAGTTTGGCTTGCGTTTTGTGTTGCTTGCCAACAACCATATGCCTCTAAGGATATCCCTTTAAGAGACCAGTGTTTCTCAAAAAGTAGCTTTAAAGTTTTATAAAATTATTTCATGAAATAATGTTCATTGTAGAAAATTTGGAAAATAAAAAATGAAAGAGGAACATTACCATTCCCTCATAATCCCACCACTAAGAGATATCCACTATTCACAGTAAGTTTTGGAATCCTTACATGCCAGCCTCCTTAAAAATGGCACAGTCAGTTCAGTCCCTACGATGGACTCTGTTTTCCTCTCACTGTTGATTTGTCTTATTTCAATGTAGTTTCCATAAATAGCTATCTACAGGGGCTCTAAAGATTTGTTATACATTGCGAAAGGTATATCTTAAATGTTCATTATCATACTTGCTTGGCCTATACGGTCAGATAATATCTACAGGATTCTGGGAGGGAAGACAGGATCTTGCTGTGTCACTGAGGCTAGAGTGCAGTGGCACAATCATAGCTCACTGCAGCCTTGAACTCTTGGCCTCAATTGATCCTCCCACCTCAGCCTCCCAAGTAGCTGGGATTACAAGTACATACCATCTTGCCCAGCTAATTTTAAAAAATTTTTGTAGAGATGGGGGGTCTCACTTTTGTTGCCCAGGCTGGTCTTGAACTTCCGGCCTCAAACGATCCTCCATCCTTGGCCTCTCAAAGTTTGGGGATTACAGGAGTGAGCCACCACACCTGGCCCCAGGTTGTCTTTTTAATCCTCTCCGCCCTCCTGTGAGAAGGATGCTCCCATCATTCCCATCTTACATAGTTTTTACTCTGACCTTACTATTGGAGAAGGTAATTGTCTCAGCTTATATCGTGAAAACATGGATAAATACTCTAGAAACTCCAAGGCAGTTTTCAGATCACCTGACCCTGGCTCCGGCCAGGGGTCCTAGCCCTGGTTCAGTATGATGTGAGAGAGCCCGTTCTTGTCTTTCACAGGTCTTCAGCAATATCCTCCAGCACTGTGGTTTGCAAGGGGACGGGGCCAGTACCACACCCCAGAAGCTCGAGGAGAGGGGCCGATTGACCCCCAGCGACATGCCTCTCCTGGTAAGATTGCCCTTCAGCCCAGTCTCTTTCCTGCTGGGTCCCTCCAACCAGGGCCTGGCTACCCAGAGGCTGGGAAGATTGCCCCAGTAGAGGACCCAGTGGTCTCTTCCCAGACCAGGGTCCCTTCCCCGCCAGGGCCCCTTTCCCCAGTGCAGTGAGCAACTATTATGTCCTATCACACAGGTTTAGAGCATTTTCAGTTGGCTTGGATTTCTCTCTGGGAGCCTCATTTACAGAGTAGTGGAAAGAACCGGGGAATAAGAATTCAGAGTCCTCATTTATTTCAGTTTGACATGTTCATTTGTGCATTATTCATTGAGCCATTCATTCAGTGGACTTATATTGAGGAGTCTGCAGCATGTGCCAGACCCTGTGCTATGTCTGGAGGTAAGGCAGTAAACAAAAGCAGACTGGCCCCTGCGCTCATGGAATTTAGAGTTGACAAGGGTGACAGAAGGCAAACATTCAGGAAGCCTCGACGTGTCAGGTGCTGCCCTAAGCCCTGGAGATAGAACAGGAACAAGGCAGCTATGAGCTATCCTCCTGGAGATTGTGATCACATTTCAGAAGGGCACGTGGCAGGTGCTGTGGGAACAAATCATTTTACCCCTCGGAACCTCGGTTTCCTTATCAGTAAAATAGAGATCCTCAACAGCTTCCCAGCCTACTTTTCAGAGTTGTCATAAGAACCAGGAAAGTGTGTAGGAAACTTAGAAGAAAGTGTTTTGTATACCCTCTTCAAGATGTGAAAAACCTATGGACTTGATAGTCTTGTCCTGTCTCGGATGTTCCTTCTTTGCATGATGTCTTCAGATTCAAGAGTTGGTTTTCCTTTAACTTAGAAGAGGGAATCATATTATCTCAGAACTGGAAGTAACCCTAGCGATGCTTGGGTGTAAGGCCATTGGAACTACCATAGAAAGACCTGAGGCTTAGAGAGGTTAGGTGACTCACCCAGATCATGCTCCTGAAGATGGACCAGCCAGCCAGGCTTTGCCCGGAACCTCCAGTGTTCCCTTCCTCCCATGTTAGCATCCTGCCTGTTTGGGACCCTGACCGTGTTAAAGTTGTCTCATACACTCTGCAGATCTGTATGTGCGGGCAGAGGAGAATAATGCAGTGTATTCTTTTGGCAACAGGAGTTAAAGGACATTGTTCTCTACCTTTGTGATACCTGCACCACACTTTGGGCCTTTCTGGATATCTTCCCTTTGGCTTGCCAGACCTTCCAGAAGCATGACTTTTGTTACAGGTATGGCAGTAGTTCTGGCTGTTGAAATAGAGGTACTGGCTTATGTACTAATTTAACAAATATTTACTTATTTAACAAATATTTACTGGGTGCTTAGAATGTGCCAGTCTTCCAGCCTGGGGATGCAGCAGTGAAAACAACAGATAAGTCTCCTGCTTTTGTGGAGCCTGCGTTTTAGAAGCACTCCCATTTTTTGGCCAAGACCAGGATAGGGTAGGGGAAAAAATACACACACACACACACACACACACACACACACACAATGAGCTGGGCATGGTGGCTCATGCGTAATCCCAGTACTTTGGGAGGCCGAGGTGGGTGGATCACCTGAGGTCAGCAGTTCAAGACCAGCCTGACCAATATGGTGAAACCCCGTCTCTACTAAAAATACAAAAATTAGCTGGGCATGGCAGCATGCACCTGTAGTCCCAGCTACTCAGGAGGCTGAGACAGGAGAATCAGTTGAACCCGCGCAGCAGAGGTTGCAGTGAGCTGAGATTGCGCCACTATACTCCACCCTGGGCGACAGAGCAAGACTCCATCTAAAAAAAAAGAAAAAGAAAAAAAAAACACACAACCAAGAATAGTTTCAGTTCAATAGAGTAGCCTGAGGGGAACACACACAAGGAAACAACAGAGTGCTCCAACGTGGGGCTGGGAGATCACCCTTGAAGGATGTCTTGAAAGAACAGGTATCTTCCAGACAAAGAAAAGTTCCCATAGCAGGAAGGGCATCTTAGGCAGGTGAAGTGAAGCATGCAGAGGCCCAGAGAGAGAGCTGGGGAGTGAAGTGTGACATGAGGCAGAGTAGGGGGACACACAGGACAGCAGGAAAACAAGCCAGTAACAGGAGCCCACTTTGGGTAAGTCAGTAGAAGTCAGATTGTGAGGAGCCTGGGATGTGCTGGCAGGGCCTTTATGCTGTAGGCAGTGGGGAGGCCCTGGAGGCTTTTATCCAAAGGAGCCTTTAGAAAGATCCTGGTGGGATGGAGGCAGATGGGAAAGAGAATATGAGCGAGGGAGGCAGACCCACTTTGCCCTCTTAGCGCATCTGTTGCTAGTGCAGTAAGAAAGGGGTGGGCATGGGCATTCCAGGCCAGGGTGAAAGGGCTGGCAGCCTGCGTGTTGCCTTGCAGTTGTGGGCACAGGCCTCTTCCCCGTGGCCTCTGACTGTCACTCTAGCAAGACGTCTCTCCCCACCGTTTGTAGCAGCTTCTGGGAGCTGCCCAACTCCGTCCATTCAGCTGCCTGTCCATTCTGTCATTTACTCACCCATTTAACAAAACATTTATTTAGTCCTTACATGTGCCAGAGATGGCAGCTGGTGCTGTGACCCCTCCCTGGTCACCTCAGCTTATGAAAATCAGACATTAGGGTTACTGAGCCTCCCAGAGAATGTTAGGATAACGTGCTGCCCAGCATTTTCCCCAGCAGAGAGGGGTATGTAGCTGTCCACTTTTTTAAAAAGGTATCTTTTCTCATGATAAAAGCAGCATGTGCTTGTAGGACATTTGGCAAATCCAGAAAAGTAGGAAATTAAAAGCACCATAAGAAATCGTATTATTATTAGAATTTTGTACCTTGCATATTTTCGCTTATTGTAGGCATTTTCCCATTTTGTTAAAGTGTTTCCCCAAATGTGGCACAGATTGCTTTTGAAACGCTCTTTGGAGATGGGGAAGGGGTAAGTTTTGGAAGAGCCGACTTTACTGCAAGGGACAGCAGAGGCAGGAGAGAAGCTATGCCCATCTCAGGGTGAGGAGGAAGAAAGGGAAACACTTTTGACTAAAGGCAACACTGCCTTTGACCCACAAACACCCTGGGGCTGACCCAGCCTGTTCCAACCGTGCTGGAGGCCAGGAACGCCCTCCTGAGCAATGCAGCCACCTCAGTTCTCCAGAACTCTCTGAAAGTGGTTACAGTTGCCCAGTCGGCTTTGTTGATAATCCCTCTCAAAATAACCTTTTTCCTCCTTCCTCTCCCATCTACTCAAGTATAGCTGAGTATACCTCTTTCTGCCCTTTTAAGAGTAAATAATATATTCACATGGTTCAAAACTCAAAAAGTATAAAATACACACTGAGAAGTCTCCCTTTCCACTTTCCCAATTCTATTATTCACATACAGCCATCGCCATTAGGTTTTTTTGGTGAAATTTTCCAGAGATATGCAAGTATATTATGCACATATGAGCAACCATGCACATTATATGTCTCCCTCCCTTTGGAAAATTTAAGGCTTGCATATTATGAGTATTTACTGTTTGCATTTTACTTTTTTACTAAACAGTGGTGCCGTATCCGTGCATTAAGCACTCTTTCTCTGATGTCTTTGGTATGGCTGGGTAGAATTCCACTGTATGGAATACCAGATCCCATTGATGGTCCTTTAGGTTTTTTTCAGTTGCTTGCTATACAAAAAAATACTACAGAAGCCAGGCACAGTGGCTCATGGCCGTAATTCCAGCACTCTGGGAGGCTAAGGCAGGCAGACCACTTGGGGTCAGGAGTTCAAGACCAGCCTGGCCAACATGGTGAAACCCCACCTCTACTAAAAATACAAAAATTAGCTGGATGTGGTGGCACACGCCTGTAATTCCAGCTATTCGGGAGGCTGAGGTGGGAGAATTGCTTGAACCCAAGAGGCAGAGGTTGCAGTGAGCAGGGATTGCACCACTGCCCTCCAGCCTAGGCGATAGAGTGAGACTCTGTCTCATTAAAAAAAAAAAACAAGAATAACTTTGCACACATATCCTTTGGTACCTCTGCGAGTATATCTGAGGAATAATTCCTAGAAGTAGACTAGCAGAGACAGATGGAATGTGCATTTTTAATTTCCATAGATCTTGCCAAATCGCCCTCCATAGGGGTTGTTCCAATTTACTCTCCCACCAGCAACATATCCTGGCAACAGCTAAACCTGTTTAGGCCAAACTGCCCTCTCTGTCATTTTCTGGGCTATGCTGTGGGCCTAGTGGGACCCGCCTCTTTTGGCCTAGTTACCCTTTGTTGTGTATAGCATTGTAGTAGGATAGACATTGCCAGAAACCAGCCAATTGACAGGCACATGTTTACAGAGGACTTGCTCCAAATTCAGCACCAACCTAGACACTTAAGCTGCAGTTCCGGCTTTGGGAAGCTTAAGATGTTTGGGGGAAGAATTATACCACAGAAAAGAGGCAGCTGTAGTTTCACTTGCCAGAGCAACAGGGCAATATATTCCACATGCAGTGCATCTAGTTCTGGAAAGGAAGAATTCCCATGAGTGAGCGTGATCAGGAAGTGCACAGGGAGGAGGTGAGCCTGGAATGCTGCGTGGAGGAGGAGGAGGAGAATAAGGAGAAAGAAGAGGAGAGCAGTGGCCAGCATTAGCCTGAGAGGAAGCCAGAGGGCTGTGGGAGTGCTGATCTCTGGAAGAATGTTGAGGGGCCGTGCAACTGGGATGGAGAGTTTGAATTTGAGTTGGGAAAGGGTGGTGTGAAATCACCAAGGTGAGAAGCAAGATTGGCTGTACTGTGACAGATATGGATGTACCAGAGAAAATAATTATGGTTTGCTGTCATAAGAGGTAGGGAACTGCTAGCAGGTGTTTTTCTTTTTTTTTTTTTTATTAGTATAATTATATTTGTTTCAAAATAATTTCATAGAAATTATTTTTAATTTACATTTTTTTTTATTTTTTGAGACAGAGTCTCATTCTGTCTTCCAGGCTAGGGTGCAGTGTCATGATTTCGGCTCACTGCAACCTCCACCTCCCAGATTCAAGTGATTCTCCCTCCTCAGCCTCCTGAGTAGCTGGGATTACAGGCATGTATCACCACTCCCGGCTAATTTTTGTATTTTTAGTAGAGACCAGGTTTCACCATGTTGGCCAGGCTGTTCTCAAACTCCTGTCCTCAAGTTATCCACCCAGCTTGGTCTCCCAAAGTGCTAGGATTACAGGCGTGAGCCACCGCACCCAGCCAGAACAATTTTTTTTTTTTTTTTTTTTAGACAGGGGCTCTCTCTGTCATCCAGGCTGGAATGCAGTGGTGTGATCATGGCTCACTGTAGCCGTAACCTGCCGGCCTACTGCCTCAGCCTCCCAAGTAGCTGGGGCTACAGGTGTGCACCACCATGCCTGGCTAATTTTTGTATTTTTTATAGAGATGGAGTTTCACCAGCCTGTTTCCCAGGCTGATCTTGAGCTCCTGGCTCAAGCAATCCTCCTGCCTCAGCCGCACAAAGTGCTGGGATTACAGGCCTGAGCCACTGTGCCTGGCTAACTGACAGTGTTTGAGCAAGAAAATTACAAGCAAGTAATCTTCGATCTGCTTCTCAAACTTCAGTGGGTCCTGAGTGGTCTTCTGATTCCTCTGTTAGTATGAGCCTATCTGGGCCTTAGTTGCCCGTCTGAATGAGGGACATGGCTATAGGTCACTTCTTATGAAGCTATTCCTGGGACCAGCCCCAGGGGGTCAGTCTGGGGTGAGCTCAGGGAAGAACCAAGGGGTCCCTGGAGAAAATTGTGTGGAAAAAGAAGAAATGGACCTTCCCACTCCCTGGGGTTTGCTTTGATGTTCTTACGAAGTGTGGTATTTATGAACTAATCCAACATTTTCCCTGTGTGTGCCTGCACAGACTAGCTTCCTTCTACGAAGCAGCAATTCCCGAAATGGAGTCTGCAATTAAGAAGAGGAGGCTTGAAGATAGCAAGTGAGGCGGGGACAAAATTAAGAATGTTGTTGTGGGAGAGAAAGCCCCGAGCAGGGCCCTGCCTTCCCTAGGCATTAGCATCCCCATCTCTAAGACAAGTGGGTGGGACCAGGGACTGTGCAGCTTTTGGGCTTCTGCATCCCTGTCTAGCCACTTCCTGACCTCTGCATTGGTTTGTTGTTGTTGTTGTTGTTGTTGTTGTTGTTATTGTTTGAGACAGGGTCTCACTCTGTCACCCAGGCTGGAGTGCAGTGGTACAGTCACAACTCACTGTAGCCTTGACCTCCTGACGTCAATCAATCCTCCCACCTCAGTCCCCCCAGTAGCTGGGATTATAGGTGTGTGCCACCACACCCGGCTAATTTTTGTATTTTTTGTAGAGATGGGGTTTTGACGTATTGGCCAGGCTAGTCTTGAACTGCTTTTTTTTTTTTTTTTTTAACTCTTAGCATATTAAAATACATATATGTGTGTGTGTGTGTTGTCTGTAAAGACTTGTGTGAGGACCTAACTAGAAAGATCCCAACAGCTAGAGTTAAGTGTTACTAAACAGCATGAAGGAGATTTGACCCAAAGTCCTGCTTGTCCCAAGGCAGTTATGTCTGTTAACCCAATCCCCCAAAATACCATGATGGCTGGCCCCTGCATTTAAGCCCTTCCCTCAGCTGTTACTCACATTGTTGATACTCAGCCTGCTGGTTCTTGACCCACCATTTGAACTGAGAAGCAGCCCTGGAAGCAGCTGGCTTCTCTGGGCCTGTGGCTTTTGCCAGCTGCTCTCAGCAGTGAATTGTGAGGCCTTCTGTGCTCCAGGGAGGCACCTGCAACTGCTGGGGAGAAGCTCCCTTCGTGCCTTTTTTTCTTTTTCTTTTCCTTTTTTTTTTTTTTTTTTTTTT